>NW_024846413.1:0-1024 GCF_019175285.1 Sceloporus undulatus
GTCACAGAGCAACTTACAGTTCAACACTTACTGTATTTCAGTAAATACACTGTATAAGCCTTAAGTCCTAAACAGAGTACAGCGATGTCCAAGTCAGGTAAATGACATCCAAAGCCAACAAGTGCAGTTGACCTGGACTGTGTTCGTTGACTCTGGATGCCATGTACATAGGCTTAATTAATTGCTGGTTCCTATAAATCCCCTAAGACCTCGTCAAGCCCTCCTTTTCTTTGTCTCCACTCAGTGAAGGTAGGTAGGACTAAGTGGTCTTCTGCATCTGAATGGGAAGGACTTTCTACCAGAGCTGGTACTGCATTCTGGTCTGTCTCTGAGATGTATGGCTCTGGAACCTTCTCCTGCTCTGGTTCAGCAGTAGGTCCCAGCAGGTCCGCTGCTTCAGTCTCTGAGGCAAAGTTTACATCCATATTCTGGAAGCTTGGCATGACAGGAAGTATGGCCTGGATTCATTGCAGGACTGCCTTTCGCACATGTTCATTTGGACAAGAGGATGCAAAGGCAGAGGGAACTGGCTTCAAATGGCCTGTGTAGACACACTTAGGGTGTTTAGTTCTGTCTTTACTTAGGGCTGGTACAGACCGGCACTTTGTGCTGGACTTCGCCAGAACTAGGGGTGCGCAGGGGCTCAGCAGCCCTACCGCGCATCCCGGGTGACACCTTGGCGTGCCCCTGTACTGATGGAGCACATCACAATGATGTCCACATGGTGCAGCTCCCAAACAGTGCTGTGCCACGCAGACATAATCATTGTACGCGAGCAGGCCAATGGCACCCTGCATGTGCCCTGAAAAGAACCTGCTGGGAGTGGGTTCTTTTTAGGCTTCCTAGAGGCTGTGCCGTTTGGTTGGTGTTGTGTCCATCTGGGGTAGAAAGGGGCAGCATCTTATCACCCCTTTCTGCCAGTCTGTATCCTGTATCTTCCCTTAGTATAAATTAGGGGTTTCCACTTCCTTCCATTAATCATTGTTAAAGGAGAGTGCTGTGAATTATGCTTTGAATTTTAAAG
>NW_024846414.1:0-1024 GCF_019175285.1 Sceloporus undulatus
TAAAAAGCTGTCAAGACGGATCTCTTCTGGCAGGCCTTTCCTGAATAAAAGTGCCTGACCACAGAATGACTGCCCCCACATCATGTATTAGCCCACCACTCTGTCCTCGTTGTATTTTTTATTGTGCTTTGAATAGATATTTTTAATTGTAATTATAATATGCTTAATCCTGTTTTAAGTGGGGGCAATTTTGTAAATGTGGATTTTAATGTGTTGTGAGCCGCTTTGATTGTCTTGTCACAGAAAAGCGGGATACAAATAAAAGTTTTATTTTTATTTATTTATTTTCCTTATGCTTTGTTTTTGGACTTCATTGAGTAACAAAGCAATGTGATACAAGAAACTAAGTTAACTATGATAATAGTTAGTATCTGCAAATCAGTAATCTGCAAAGGGGGGAAAGCCTAGGGGAAAACAGGATCCTAAGATTTAGGAATGTCAGTGTGGGTTGATCAAGAGCTGTGGCTTTTATTTACAAGATCACATTGATATCAATATAGGGGGAGTCCATGTGGATTCTTTTTCTCTGTTCAATTATAGCATTATAGTTTCACTTTAACTGTCATGGCAACATCCTATAGAATCCATGGATTTGCAGTACAGGGAGATCTCCTCTGGTGCCTCACCAAAGTACAGGGCACCATCCCCTTTTGCAGGGATCCGTTCCAGATCCCTCTGCATAAGGGGAAATCGGCATATGCTGAAGCCCCATAGGAAGTAATGGGACTTGTGCATGCGGCACAGTTCACCGTGGGCGCACACCCCATTAGTTCTTCTGGGGTGCTTGACAGGCTCTTCCAGTGCGGCTGTGTAAAACATGGACGTGCTGTACAAATCTCAGGATTCTACTATGGAAGATAGGCAACTATGGAAGATGGGCAAGCCGGGTGGCAACAGCGGCAGCGGAGGCCAAGTCTTGGCTTCCTCGCCGCCACCGTGAAAGGGCACGATGGTGGTGCTGGAGGCCTTTTGGCCCCCAACAGCACCGCCACTGGGCCTTTCCCCCAGTGGTGGTGAGGAGGCA
>NW_024846415.1:0-1024 GCF_019175285.1 Sceloporus undulatus
GATAGAGTCTCCTTCCTTGGAGGTCTTTAAACAGAGGCTGGATGGCCATCTGTCAGGGATGCTTTGATTTGGATTTCCTGCATGGCACGGGGTTGGACTGGATGGCCCTAGTGGTCTCTTCCAACTCTATGATTCTATGATTCTATGATCTCTGTTAATTGTCAGAGAAAGCTTCCAAGGCTGCTGATAACGGCTCAAAACAGCCTAGCAGAGATTTTAAAGAAAAGCAAAATGTCTTTACCAATAAAGTACAGTATCCAAGTACCAGTTCAATGTCCAATAAAGAAGGGACAGGCAAGCCAAGGGTCCAGGGCTCCAGAAAGGCAGGTTCAGCAAGGCAGTCCAAAAGTCTAAGGTTCCGGAGGGTCTAGGTCAGTCAATAGTCCATGAAGCAAGATTTCAGGCCACAAAGACCAAAGAGGTCAAAGAAACGTGCTTTTGCCAGGAAGCTCAGGTAATCTCTGACAAAGCAGCTCAGTGTCCTCCATCTGCTTCTATTTCCCAGTTCCTAATCACTGGCGCTTCCCGATTGTTGAGCATTTCTCATAAAGTCTCCATGGCCGACAGAGGTTTGTCCTTTCAGACCTTGGCTGGCTAAAGGTAGGTACCTCCTTGTCTTGCTGGTCCATATCTTCTGTGCCTGGCATCTCTGCCACCTGGAGGCTGGGCTGCTGTGTTTCCTGGCACCGAAGAGGCTCTTTTCCTGGAGTTTGCATCCATTGGGAGTAATACTCTGTTGTCCTAAGATATCTGCCTGATGGTCTGGTCATTCACAAACGTCCCTTCCCATTCTTCTGACCAGGAGACTGTACTCTGATCCCAAATTCTGCCCCAGGATAGATTTCACAGTAGAAATGTACCATCTTAGACACCACCGACTCCATCTCGCTCGAGGTCAGGCAGACTCTCTGAAGAAGTGCATGAACATTCAGCAAATTCTATTAGCCAGTAGGCTTCAGAGGAACGTTCTCCAAAGGCCTGAAGCCCTGATAAACAAATGACAAACTTTTTAAATTTCCCCTCC
>NW_024846416.1:0-1024 GCF_019175285.1 Sceloporus undulatus
AGGAGGAGGAGGAGGAGGAGGAGGAGGAGGAGGAGGAAGGCTTAGAGGAAGGGCCTGAGGAAGAGGAGGAGGAGGAGGAAGGCTTAGAGGAAGAGCCTGAGGAGGAGGAGGAGGAGGAGGAGGAGGAGGGCTTAAAGGAAGAAGAAGAAGCAACTCCTAGGCAGGATAATTTTGGTTGTTCCTTATTATTATTATTATTATTATTATTATTATTAAATTTTATTTATTTATAAAGATAATCTCAGGGAGTCTCTATATCTTCACATCAGGAAAACTTGTTGTTGTTAAGGTTTGGAAATGCTGTTTGGGGTCCCTTCTGACTTTGGGGCCCTTTCATCCTCCATTTTGCGTTCCCTGAAGGCCTCAAACTGCCAACTGCCAAGCATTGAGACAGAGGCAGACATTTTGTATCCCGGTGGCCATTTTGTGTTCTGGCAGCCATTTTGTTCTGCTTGTGACAGTGGGGAATAACGTTCCAGAACCTTCTCTGAGGCCTCAGTTGAACAGAGGCTTCTCTTTCTCTCCTGAGGTTCCAGAGTCAGAAGGAGGCCAGGCTCCTTGGGCCAAAAGGAAGGAAGTGTGTCTCTTTGTGTCTCTTTTCTGAGAGGGTTTTCTTATTACACAGCTCTGCTCCTTCTGGGGAACATGGGTTTTAAAAGGGATCAGAAATGGGGAGCATAGTTTTAATACAAGCCTTATTCTTCTTCTTCACAAACATCAGGCTTTGGCTTCTAAGAGGAGGCTAGTCCCCCCAAACAAGGCCAAAAGTGGCTCCTTTGGGAGGTTTTAAATGTCTCCCCAGTTTCCTTATTAATAGATTTTCAGGCAAGAAGGAAGGAGACAGACCAGAATAACATATTACCAAGAATGATACAAACAAACATAGAAACAAACAAGAACAAAAATAAGGATTACAGAGTAAAACAAACTACTTATATTTTTAAGGAAAACCATTATGAGGAGGGTAAAAACAAGAAATGGGTGCTTCTACCCTTTTACAACCGACTCAGGCTGTATCTGCACT
>NW_024846417.1:0-1024 GCF_019175285.1 Sceloporus undulatus
CTCTGGTTCACAAAGAATCCAGCCACCCTCCTGAGTGACTTTTCAGACTGGCAGCATTCTACAATACTTTACAGCACTTGCTGGCTATCTTTTTGATGTCACTTCCTGTTTAAATGCCTAATCATTATGGCTCACAGTCATAGAATCATATCATAGAATCATAGAGTTGGAAGAGACCGCAAGGGCCATCCAGTCCTACCCCCTGCCATGCAGGAAATCCAAATCAAAGCATTCCCGACAGATGGCCATCCAGCCTCCGTTTGAAGACCTCCAAGGAGGGAGACTCCACTACACTCCTAGGAAGTGTGTTCCACTGTCGAACAACCCTTACTGTCAGAAAATTCCTCCTAATGTTGAGGTGGAATCTCTTTTCCTGCAGCTTGCATCCATTGCTCCGGGTCCTAGTCTCTGGAGCAGCAGAAAACAAGCTTGCTCCCTCCTCAATATGACATCCCTTCAAGTATTTAAATAGGGCTATCATATCACCTCTTAACCCTCTTTTCTCCAGGCTAAACATACCCAGCTCCCTAAGGCGTTCCTCATAGGGAATGGTTTCCAGACCTTTTATGCCCGGTTACTAGTAAAACCCACATTGTACACTTTCCTTGTGACTCTATATCCCAGCAATCCCCTCCAAAAGTGAACAATGTGTGTTTCCACGAACCTTCCTGTTCCACACAGTACCTCAAGCTTTAAGCTTCCTCTCGTGGTGCCATTCTCAACTGCACTGACAGTACCTTGTATCTGTCTACCTGTAGGGCCTTTGTGAGGATGTCTGCAACATTGTCCTCCGAACTAATATAGACAAAACTTAATACACCGTTTTGCACTAACTCCCTCACATCCTGGTACTACACACCTATATATTTCATCAAACCCTGGGTATCATCATACCCTGGTGCTTGCTCCATATACACTTCCTCATCCAGCTGTGTGTTCAGTTAAGACGTCTCAAAATCAAAATGTCTATCTGGCGTTTCCTTGCAGCCAATGCTAACACTAATCTGAGACTTTCTGGCTTTGC
>NW_024846418.1:0-1024 GCF_019175285.1 Sceloporus undulatus
TTGGCAAATACAATAAATGGAAGAGTAGTCAAGACAACTTTACGATGGGTTGCACTACCCAAAGTCCAGAGGAAGGCTCCTCATGTACAGAAAATGAGGATGGTCTGCTTTTGCGCGACAAAGATGCCCGCTCTCCAGACAAAACAGCGTGGGTCAACCAAGCATCTGCAGAACCAGAAGACAGACGACTCTCCATCAAAAGAGTGTTATTATACTTAATAACGGCGGCAAGAATATGTATAACTAACATATACATATAGACATTGGAGGATTGGACAACACAAATACGAGATCTAAGAGGAAGAGATTAAGGGCCCTTTGTGGTGTGGCGGCATCGCAACTAGGGTTAGGGACTGCATGGCAACAGCACGGTCCCTAACCGTAGCAGGTATTGGCAACACTACAATGGCTGTGCCCTGGGTACACAGGCGTCCCCATTGTGACGTAACATATGTACAGTATCTGCACATCGCACCGTGCCAGTTAAGTCACAAGCGCACAGTTGGCACACTCATGATGTAAGAGGCAGGAAAAGAACCCAGTTTTCCGTGTGAAGCCGCGCAGTTTGGCGACTGTGGCTTCCCTTCGGAAGAAATTAGGCCGCCGGCCAGCTGTCTTTTTTTTTTGGGTGGTTTGTACCACGCCATATTTAACAATAATAATAAGATATGACAACTATAAGAAAAAGACATGTATTGGAATATGTTTTACTCTGTTTTGTTTTTTCCTTTTTATATTGGTTACTACGACAGTAATAGGAAAAGGTTAACCCTAAAAATACAAATGTACAGTGCAGCTATAGATGCATTTCAATGTACAATTGCACCTTTCTTAAAATATATATCCAAAGTGAATAAGAAAAGAGAGGTGTTTATAGCAGGCATGGAAATGAAGGCATAGGAAGGAATCTTATTCCAACTTAAAGGATTGGATTTCAATGAACTCAATGCATAGGGTCAAATAAGAAGTAAAGAACAATACAACCTGATCCCAAAGCAAAGCAAAGTGATGAAGTGAAGTCACA
>NW_024846419.1:0-1024 GCF_019175285.1 Sceloporus undulatus
TTGACTCCTCTAGCTGCCTCCTGTTGCATTCTGGTATTGGCAGTTTTAAGGAGGGGTATTTAGAATACCTGAGAATTCTAAATACTCCTCCTTAAAACTGCAAATCCCAGAATACAACAGGAGGCAGCTAGAGGAGTCAAAGTGGAATTGTAGCACTTTAAGAGTATAGTGTGATAAACATCCTGGTCTCACAGTCTTTTTCTCTTAGAAGCTTCTGGAGGAACTCTCGCTCCTGCTCACTGATTGGACAAGTGAGCCTTCCATCAGCTGTGATGTCATTACTTATTTGCATGTGCCTCTCTCCCAGCTTACTCTTATTACCTGGCAGAAGTCTTCTGATAACTGGAGGCCCAGTCATTACAACATGGCAGCCAGATTAGTCACCGAGAGATCTAGAGGTGACCATATAAAATCAATTTTAAAATCTCTTCACTAGTTGCCTATTAGCTTCCAGGCCCAGTACAAGGTGTTGGTGATTATCTTTAAAGCCCTTCATGGCTTGGGTCTAGCCTACTTGGGTCCTTTCATACAATCCGCCCCGTATATTTAAGTCCTCTGGGAAAAATTTATTGCAGCCAACAAAGATCAGGTTGGCTGCGGTTACCCAGAGAACCTTTTCATCTGCTACTCCCAAAATATGGAATGGCCTGCTGGAGGAGATCCAACATATTACCAGTCTTGACGGCTTTAAAAAGGCTGTCAAGATGGATCTTTTTTGACAGGCCTTCCCTGAATAATTGACTTAGTCACTCCACTGATATGGACCATCCTAGTGACTATCCCATGATGTCCTGTTTCCTGTTTGTGCTTGTTTGAATGGTTTTAATTATATTTATTGTAGTTATTGTTATGTTGTAATTATTATGTTGATTTCGTTTAAGGCAGGAAGGGATAGTCAGATTTATTTTATTGTACAGTATTGTATGGATTTTATTGATCTAAGCTGCCACAATCTTGTTGGAGAGACGGGGTAGAAATAAATTATTATTATTATTATTATTATTATTATTATTATTATTATTAT
>NW_024846420.1:0-1024 GCF_019175285.1 Sceloporus undulatus
ATCATATCGCCTCTTAACCTTCTTTTCTCCAGGCTAAACATCCACAGTTCTCTAAGTCGTTCCTCATAGGATATGGTTTCCAGACCCTTCAATATTTTAGTCGCCCTCCTTTTGACACACTCCAGTTTCTCAACATCCTTTTTGAATTGTGGGGCCCAGAAGTGGACACAATATTCCAGGTGAGGCCTGACCAGAGTAGAATAGAGTGGGACTATTACTTCCCTTCATCTAGACACTATACTTCTATTGATGCAGGCTAAAATTGCATTTGACTTGTTAGCTGCTGCATCACACTGTTGACTCATGTTCAACTTGTGGTCTACTTAGACTCCTAGATCCCTTTTACACATAGTTTCATTCAGCCAGGTGTCCCCCATCCTATATCTGTGCATTTCATTTTTCCACCCTTAATGTATACGTTACATTTCTCCATGTCGAATTTCATTTTGTTTGCTTTGGCCCAGCTTTCTAGTGTATTCAGGCCCCTTTGAATTTTGATCCTGTCCTCTAGGGTATTAGCTACTAATCCTAATTTGGTGTCATCTGCAAATTTCATAAGTATGCCCCCAATTCTATCATCCAAGTCATTGATAAAGATGTTGAATAGCACTGGGCCCAGGACAGAGCCCCACTGGACACCCCACTGGTCACTTCTCTCCAGGATGAAAAGCAGCCACTGTTGAATATCATTTGAGTTCAGCTGGTCAACCAATTACAAATCCATGTAACAGTTGCCTTGTGTAGCTTGTTTCATGTTTTTGTTTTATATACTGCTTAATTTGGTTAACTGCTATTAAGAGACATAGCTATGAGATTCTATGATATGGGGTGCACTATAAATCTTTTAATAAATGAACAGGATTGCAATCCTATATATTCATATTATCAGACATAACTCCAGAGAATGTTAGCCTTTTGGATACCAGAAGGTTCCTCTCCTTCTTCAGAGCAAGAAGTAACACCTTCTAGAAGATAAAGCAAAAAGGCTTCCAAAAGGACTGAAGCCTTGGGCAAGTCACACTCT
>NW_024846421.1:0-1024 GCF_019175285.1 Sceloporus undulatus
GTCAAGGCACATGCTCACACATAATGGCTCTAGCCACTGCTCTTTGCTTCCATCTGGCGGCCAGCAAGAGGGCTGCTTTTGCTTTTTCATGGGAGAGGC
This sequence comes from Sceloporus undulatus, assembly GCF_019175285.1. NCBI lineage: Eukaryota > Metazoa > Chordata > Lepidosauria > Squamata > Phrynosomatidae > Sceloporus > Sceloporus undulatus. Next base: position 100 of record NW_024846421.1, read on the forward strand.
CCCATTTTCCCTGGAAAAAATGAAAAGCCCAATCTAGGTGCCATCATTAAAAAAAAAGACTTGAAACCAATCACCTGCATCAGATTTGGAAAGAACCTGAATATCTCTGGAAGTCTGAGACTGAAATACTACATTTAAGAAAAATGAATGTACAGTAATGACTTGCTGAAGCCATTCAGAACAAAGCAGTGGCAGAATAATGTTGTTAAAAGTAACTTTCTGTGGTTTGCAGGAGGGGCTGACCTGGGGGAAGCTTGCACCAAGAAGAGCAGATCCAAAGTGACCAGAGCTTTAGTCTCCTGCCTCTGTTCTGCTTGCCTCTTTGGTGGCTTGCTTAGTACAAGGCTGTCTGTTAGTGCTGTGAGAAATGGAAGGGAGAGAGACAAGAGACAGAAAGACAGCAAGTTTGGAGAGGAAAGTTGGTGATTACAAGCCTCTGCAAGTAAGAGGAAGAAGGAGAGGGTAAGAGCATTTATTGAAAGGAAAGGGTTCCAGAAAAGTTAGGGGTTTTGTTGTTGTTCTTGTTGTTCTGTCGTATCTTTTCTGAGTGAAGTCAAGAGGGAGAGGACCTTTGTAGGACAACACAGTACTAACATTAGTCATGTCACCCTGTTTTCTGAATAAAGAGAAGTAGATGTCTTGAGCAAATCAGATAAATTTTTAAATGCAGAGCATTTCACGTTACCAAACATATTTCACAACTTAAACTACATTCCACAAAATATAATTTTTATTAAGTTTATATTATATGCCTCTTCTGCATTTTCAGTAGCTTTCGACATACAGCCATTCTGAAGATTTAAAAAAAAATCACATCCACACTTAAGTGACAAAGCACTGATATTCAGTGGCATTTTGCCTTTGAACCCAGTGGTCCAGATAACTATCATGATTAAAAAACATCTGTATACCTCTCCTCTTTTTT
>NW_024846422.1:0-1024 GCF_019175285.1 Sceloporus undulatus
TAGGACATAAGGCAGGGATTTAGGAAAAGAGTGTGATGAAGGCTGCACTACATTTATGTAGTGTGAAAAGGCTGCATCTGAAGAAGTCTGAAAACACTTCTGGTGGGCCAAGAGCAGCATGCTCAGTGAGACAATTTAAAGAAGTAAATATGTATTCCTCACTTCTCTGTAAATATATACAGTATATAAAGGGATAGCTGGGTATTTTTAAGTAGTGCAAAGCAATACAGTTTTTTTCCCATATTGCAGATGTGAGTTATTTGTATTGGTCTTTGCCTGGAATGATCACTGACTATTCTGTATAATTAGCATTCACATATTTTCCATTTCTTCCTCCAGTTTTTTACACAAGTTGTTCAAAAAATGTATGTCGCCTGTGGCAGAAATAGCTCAAATGCTCATCTGACCCCTTTCAAAATCTTAGACACCAAAGTGAAATCAACAGAACATAAATAGTTGCTTGTGATTCCAAATGACAATAATTTAATTGGGTTTTAAGTGAACCATAACTTTGCTGGAATATCTTTTTTTGCCAACTTGGCACATACAGTATGCAGTATACAGTGCCTTTCTTGGGGTGGATTAGCAATTTCACAGATGCACAAAAAGGAAGCAATTTAAATTATTTTCCCATTATCAAGCTTATCAATATGCTCATAATAAAGGAAGCTATTCTCTATAAAGGGAAATAAGCTGTTTACATTGTGCGAAACAGGTTCTTCAAAAAGAAATGTATTTCAACATTTACAATAGTTTCCAACATTTACAACAGTACTTTAAATTAAACAGAATGTTCATCTTTGTGGTATACTGTAATTATATAACATACACAATCCAGTTCTTATGGTACAATCCATATGATCTGAAAAGAACAAGAAAAAACAGTGGAACCACAGGTGGGGAATCAGGTGAAACAGACCACTGTGAATCAACTTAGGGGTGAAACAGACCACTGTGAATGGGCACACTTCCAAAGGAAGATTGGGGCCGTGACAACTGCATGCTGTGGCCCCAATCTGCCTTG
>NW_024846423.1:0-457 GCF_019175285.1 Sceloporus undulatus
GTGTGTGTGTGTGTGTGTGTGTGTGTGTGTGTGTGTGTGTGTGTAGAGAGAATTCATATCACATGAATAGCAGCCAGCCAGACTGGCTTGTTTTTGATATTTTTTTAATTTAAAGGCAAGCAGCTTTTTGCTCAATATTTTGTTTTTATTTTCTGGCCTCAAGATGCTCTCATGGGTTTTTAAAATGAAGTTTAAGTTGTGCCTTTGGGAATTTGTATATGTTTTTTAAATGCAATTGTTTTTAAGTGAAGACCAAAGAAATTTTTTGTTTTTGAGCATTGTGCTTTTGGGGGTTTTGAATTATTGACCTGCAATCTTCTGATTGGCAATTCAGCTAAATTATTTTTCCAATTAAAGTTGATAGGATTAGTGTTGTTAGGCCTGAATTCTTTTGAAGCTTTGGGAAAAGGTAGGATGTTTTGGTTTTGCAAGGCTATAGCTGTGCTAGGCTGAAACA
>NW_024846423.1:557-1023 GCF_019175285.1 Sceloporus undulatus
GAGTGGAAAGTGTGTGTGTGTGTGTGTGTGTGTGTGTGTGTGTGTGTGTGTGTAGAGAGAATTCATATCACATGAATAGCAGCCAGCCAGACTGGCTTGTTTTTGATATTTTTTTAATTTAAAGGCAAGCAGCTTTTTGCTCAATATTTTGTTTTTATTTTCTGGCCTCAAGATGCTCTCATGGGTTTTTAAAATGAAGTTTAAGTTGTGCCTTTGGGAATTTGTATATGTTTTTTAAATGCAATTGTTTTTAAGTGAAGACCAAAGAAATTTTTTGTTTTTGAGCATTGTGCTTTTGGGGGTTTTGAATTATTGACCTGCAATCTTCTGATTGGCAATTCAGCTAAATTATTTTTCCAATTAAAGTTGATAGGATTAGTGTTGTTAGGCCTGAATTCTTTTGAAGCTTTGGGAAAAGGTAGGATGTTTTGGTTTTGCAAGGCTATAGCTGTGCTAGGCTGAAACA
>NW_024846424.1:0-1023 GCF_019175285.1 Sceloporus undulatus
TGCAGAGTTCCTTGTATCTAGAAGCAGCTTTTTTGTTTCATATTTGAGAAACTGATGTTTTCATAGCACTACTTGGTGTTTACTAGCAGATGAACAAACTTCACATGAGTTAGAAGTACTTTAATAATCCCCTCACCCATTTCTTTCCTTCTGCTCTCTCTCTCTTTCCCTCCTGGCTTTCTGTTTTACTTGTCTTCCCCCCCCCCCCCCCCGCTCTTGTGCTTGTTCAACCATTCCCTTTGCTTACTCTTCCCGCCCCCCACTCCTTTACCATGCAGATGATCTCTCACTTCTCATGTTTTGGTGTTTGAAGGGCAGCAGTTGGAGCTGTAAAAAATTAATAAGACTTGTATCTAACTTTTTCTTTCCTGATTAGATTACAACTGGCATCTAGTGACTGAAGATGGTACTGCAGACTATGGACACATAAATCAATGAAAATTAATGAACCCTGTGTTGTACATCCCCAGTCAGCATGGGATGAGAGAGCCATAAGAGAAGCATGTGGCATAGGGGTTAGAGAGTTGGAGTAGGGTCAGGGTTCAAATCCCAGCTCCACCATGTAAACCCACTGGGTGACCCTGGGCAAGTCACACTTTCTCAGCCTCAGAGGATGGCAATGGCAAACCTCCTCTGAAGAAACTTGTCAAGAAAACCCCATGATAGGTTTGCCTTTGGGTTGCCATAAGTAGGAAAAAAACAACAACAATACATCATCACAGTATTCATGATGACTGTCTACATTTTATGGTTTTGGTATCAAGATGTACACACAGAGAGAGACAGAGAATTGCTTTACCTCCTTTACTGTTAGCATTTTTACTGTGCTGTACAATTGGAAGGGTTCCCGAGCAGCTTACATATTAAAAAGACAAGGCTATCAGCATACAGTGTGGAAAAAATACAACATAAAAGGAAAATAGGATACAGAAGGAAAGTGAAAGTAAATATTTGGGGAGAAAATGCCAGTAACTACTGTTAGAAAGGCTCTTCAGCTATGTCAATGGGACTTTTGGTTACCTC
>NW_024846425.1:0-1023 GCF_019175285.1 Sceloporus undulatus
TCCTACGGAACAGATTTTGTGTTCTAAATCTACACACTTCCTAATATGACAGAAGCATCTGGAACAAGTATAAATGCAAAGCCAGCAACAAATGTATAATGCATACCTATACCTTTGCAAAGAAGGGCCTGACAAAACTGCATGGATAACATGAATATTCAGCTATAATATTTCATCCTGAATCTCATCCGAGGCTTTAAAATAATTAGTTTGTATTTTTCCCTTGGGCAAATTGCTGTGAGGTAGTTTTACAAACACAGATTGAAATCTGCAATTGCAATTACTAAAATAAATGAAAAATCTACAAGCAGCAGTGAAATTGGCATGCAACTTAAGATTTCTCAAGAACCATATTGCTAAAAATAAGCTTACAATGACTATTTTAAAGGCTGTGTGTGGTCTTACCCATATATTTTGGCAAGATGCACTTTCTTCAACCACAGCTAGAGTCATCCAACAGCAGTGGCACTGGAGAGTCTCTGTCTCACCTGTCAAAGTTGAAGAACGTTGTTCAGCAGACCACCATGGGGACATGGATAGGATCCATTGCTCTGAAGCAACAGTTCTTGATAAGCTTTCTTTAACTATAGAAAAAGTACTTCTTCTGTAAGAGAATCACCCTTCGTTTGTAGGACCTTAAGTCTGTCCCATTTCTATAATTACCTTCTATCTGCAAATCTGTCCATTGACACTTCTTCCATCAGCAATTTTATTAAAATCATCTGATTGCAGAAACAGATGATGAAAGTATAACATTAGCCATGGTTTTTAAAGGGGAACTTTTCACCATGCCCTCTAAAGGTAACAATCTAAAAGTAAATTACTCCATATCAGAACACAAAGTGGGCTAACATGTTTAACTATATAGATATATGAGAACTGTCTACGTATGGCAAAACAAGAATAGATATAAAGTAAAAAAAATCTAAATTTATATAGCCAATTAAAAAGGCATATGGCAGTCTTCAAAGAAGTACTTGTGTTAATCTCTTGTAGCAGAAAAAGGAAGAAGAAAGGAGAGGG
>NW_024846426.1:0-1023 GCF_019175285.1 Sceloporus undulatus
GGTTCTCAGATGTGTTTTGCTCGGTCTACCAGTGTTTTGATTGTGCTCCTTTTTTGTCCTGGGTGATGGTTGGAGTTCTTGTGCAAGTATCGGTCTGTATGTGTGGGTTTTCTGTATACTGTGTGACTCAAATGTAGGTTCAGTTTGCAGATGACAAGGACATCCAAAAATGGCAGTGTTCCTTCATTTTCTTTTTCCATAGTGAATTGGATGTTGGGGTGGATGTTGTTCAGATGGTTCAGGAATACAGCCAGGTCTTCTTCTCCATGGCTCCAGATGGTGAAAGTGTCATCCACATATCGGAACCAAGTTGTGGGCTTTTTTTGGTGCTGTCTCCAGGGCTTGCTTTTCAAAGTGTTTCATGTAAAAGTTTGCTTTCACCGGGCTTAGAGGGCTTCCCATTGCTACACCATCTCTCTGTTCGTAGAATCCATTGTCCCACTGGAAATAGCTTTTGGTGAGACAATGTTTGAACAGGGCTGTGATGTCTTCTGGAAAAATCTGTTGGATGATTGTCATGGTGTCCCTTATGGGGACTTTGGTGAACAGGGAGACCACATCAAAACTGATTAATATGTCTCCAGGTCTCTAGGCTTCTGTAGCTTTATTGGCCGTGCAGAAGAGGGAATTTCAGCTGGTGGAAGTTGTGTGGCAGGCAATATCTGCTGAAATTTCCTCTTCTATACAGCTATTTCAAATACAGGAACCCTGTTCTGTTTTCCACCTGACAGCCTTATCAAAGCCTTCAATTTAAAAAAAAAGGCTGAAAAATGCCTTAGCAATGCAAATCATTTTGCTACCCAAAGCAAAGGGCAAAATGAAGACGACCCTCTGACTGCTAGCATATGTCCACCCCATTCTGGATCCAAAACCCAGAAAACTGGTGTGAGGCAATGGAGGTCAGAGCAGATTTGGTACATAATGGTCAAATATTACCTGGAGGTTCGTCAGTCCGCATCTCCAAGCACACACATTTACTTTTACACACACACACACACACACACATACTCATACATACTTTTA
>NW_024846427.1:0-1023 GCF_019175285.1 Sceloporus undulatus
CAGATGAATGGGGGAAGCTTCTGGCAAAGCGAATTTATTAGTAGGAAACCCAAGCTCTTTCCAGAGGAACTATGGGATAGGTTTTCTTCATGTCTCCCAAGACAGCCAGGGAGAATCCCTTCACAGAGCCCACAGATGAATGGGGGAGGCTTCTGGCAAAGCAGGGAGGGAGCACTCTTCCCAAAGATTCTCTTTCCAGGGTTGGAGGAGAAGGCAGATTCCGTTTGAGAAAGAGAGGGAGAAAGGCTCTATTCCCCCCCCCCATTGATCAGAGCCCTTCCCTGTCTGGGCGAGATCAGATGCCTCCTCGCGAGGAGCCTTCCCTTCCCTGCCTGGGCGAGATCAGAGCCCAAGCGGGCAGGGAATGCCTCTTTGAGAGGATCCTTCCCTTCCTGCCTCTCCTCCGTTAGAAATGGGCTCTCCCCACACAGAGGGGAGGTTGCAATCCACCGGGAAAAGCCTTGTAGTCCTTTGCAGATGCAGGCGCTTGAGCAGCCGAGACTTCAGGCGCTTAAAGCGCTGAAGAGATTAAGCGCCTGTAAACCATTAAAATAAAAAATAAAAATAATCCTTATCTCTTATTGAAAGACCACAGCGAACAAAGGGGTGAGGGAAGCAAAAATGGCGACAGCCACGACGGAAGGGGACAGAAAGAGCAACTCCCCCAATGACAGCCCCCATCGCAGTCAGCTCCTCCCATCCTTCTAGCCCGATTCAAATGATATCGTTCTCATCTAAATACTCCGGTTCCTAACTCGAATCATGGGAAAAACGTAGGTCGGACCCTAGTGTTTTTTTAACACGCGTTAAATGAGGAAAACACGGATTTAATTTTTATCCCGTTTCAGGATTCGATTTCTAGTGGGAACGATTCCGGGGTGCTCTAGAACCGTTCTAGATTTAAACCGGATCCTAATGGGAACGCTACCTAAAGGATTCGATTCAGAACGCGGGGTTTCCCCTAGTGGGAACACCCTCTTAAACTGCTAGGTCTTCTCTTCCAGCAGAGCAACCAGCATATAT
>NW_024846428.1:0-1023 GCF_019175285.1 Sceloporus undulatus
AGAACCAAACCCACAAAAGTCAAAGTCACAAATGTGGAGGGCCAACTGTATGTTGCATTCATTGTCCTTGCCAGTGATTCTTCAACCTAGCATGTTTTGGGACATCATGTTCTTAAGCATCACATTTGTTGTAAAGGTGCCAGTATGTTGGTCAAAATATGGAGAAAAGATTTGCTGTGGCATCTGCATTTGGCAGGACCAGGTACTTTGGTTTGTTCTAGTTTTCTTTATAGGAGGAAGTGATCAGAAAGAATGAATACTACACAGAAAAAATTAAGCTAGTGTTTCCCAGAACCCGGACTCCTTGTGATACCTAAACCAAACCTCCAGGTACTGGGATGCCCAAGTGTTTTTATTTGGGGATGGCAAAGCTTCTCTGTAAAAAGATTGTCATCATATGAAATGGAATCTGTACCTGTCTCAGCAGAGATGCTACTCCCTCTGTGAGTATATGAGCAATGAGATCATCCCAGAAGAGTAAGGATGTAACAATAGTATCAGTATTATCAGTGGAGTAAAAAAACTCTGTTGTGTGACTGGGAGACATAAAGAAACTGCAAGCATGTCAGTCTTGCCAGCTGAGTCCCATGGCACCTTAAAGTCTAAATAATTTCACTTAGCACAAGCTTTGGTAGACTATAGGCCACTTCATCAAATTCATGAAGCATTATTCAGTACTATGGCGGGGTACATACCTCCGCTTTGCGGCGCTCTGCCGCCGCCGCCAGTAGGTCCGCGGGGAGCCGGAGCCTTCACACGGCCCGACTCCTGCGCGGACCGAAAAAGAAGCTCCAAAATGGAACTTCTTTTTAAGTCGCGTTTGCGACGTAGCGAGGCGCCAGGGGCGCACTCACTATGTCACAATGCCCGCGACGCGTACGGACACTCAGCGTCCGATACGTAAAGATGGCGGCGCCCGTATGAACAGGGCGCCGCCATCTTGTACGTATTCAATACGTACTAGGGTTAGGGGGGTGCGGAAGCACCGCCCCTTCCTAACCCTAGTACGTATTGATGACGTAC
>NW_024846429.1:0-557 GCF_019175285.1 Sceloporus undulatus
AGTTATTTTATTTTATTTTGCAGCAAGAACATTGCAATCGGGGCAAATGTAGTGTGAACCATGCTCTACTGCTGAACCGATCCATCGATTCAGATCACACACCGATTTATTTGTAAGTGGGAATGAGGCCCAGAGGCACCCATCAACAAACATGTAAACCCAATGGCCTTACCATCAATAACAGAACAATACACAGATTAACATGGAAATCACTCCTCCTAACCTAGAGTCACACAGTACAATGCGCCCACGTCACAAGCGGACGCACTATACGCGGCTTTCAGCATATGCTGAAAGCTGTGCGGGAGTGCGTGGGATGCAAGCGGCGGTGCGTCCCATTTAGATTAATGGTATGCGTGTCTATGGCACATGTGTGCCGCCACATTGCCGTGCTATCGCGCCACCACCATGTGCACGAGCCCCATTACTTTCAATGGGACTAGAGCATACACTTTTTTATGCGGGGGGGGGGGGTCCAGAACAGATCCCCCATGTAAAAAAAAGGCGCAGTGTGTGTGTGTGTGTGTCCCACTCTCTTCCATGCCAGCATTCTCTGA
>NW_024846429.1:657-1023 GCF_019175285.1 Sceloporus undulatus
GTGTTGTTTTATCGTTACTGTTTATAATTATGATTAATTGGCTATTGTGGGTGGGTTTCTGGGACACTGCATTGTATTGTATTTTAATGTTGTTAGCCGTCTTGATCTTAATGGAGAGGCGGGGTATAAATAAATTATTATTATTATTATTATTATTATTATTATTTATGGTATTGATACCCCGGGGCTCTTCAGCCCTAATGGCTCTCAGAGCGGCTTACAATTATTAATTTTAATAAGACAGTTCCCTGCCCTCAGGCTTACAATCTAAAAAGACGCGACACAAAAGGAGAAGAAGGGAATGGTGATGGGGAAGGGCATTATTATTATTATTATTATTATTATTATTATTATTATTATTATTAT
>NW_024846430.1:0-508 GCF_019175285.1 Sceloporus undulatus
ATCTTCTGGGAAAGGAGTGATGAAAATTATAATGGTTGGTTTTCTCAAAAACAAATGAATCACAGGTGGAAAGGGAGCCAATTAGTGATTGGAGAAACCCATGTTTTTCTCCTCAGTCAGAGAAACCTTGAGGAGAATTTTTTTAAAAAATATTCTTTCCACAAATCTCTCTTCCAAAAGGTGATTTCTTCTCTCCTTTTCAGCAGCCAGCGAAATATTTTTCACAGATTTCTCTGAATGACAATAAAAGACAAGGAGAATAATTACGCTAATTACTTTGCATTTCAAACTCAATTACCATCTCAAAAGGAAGTTTGGCAGAGGTTTAAACAACATTCCTATGCTTAAAAACCCTGAAGGCACACACACAAAAGGGGAAAAAAGCCCAGCCTCAACAAGAAATGCTAGAAGGGACCCTCAAGGACCATCCAGTCCAACCTCCTGCTGTGAAGGAATACATAGGATCCAACTCTGCACCTCTCCCAGGCTGATGCCAAGGTCTAATAAT
>NW_024846430.1:608-1023 GCF_019175285.1 Sceloporus undulatus
CCTATGCTTAAAAACCCTGAAGGCACACACACAAAAGGGAAAAAAAACCCAGCCTCAACAAGAAATGCTAGAAGGGACCCTCAAGGACCATCCAGTCCAACCTCCTGCTGTGAAGGAATACATAGGATCCAACTCTGCACCTCTCCCAGGCTGATGCCAAGGTCTAATAATAATAATAATAATAAGCAAGGAGAGTGCAGAATATCCACACACACACACTTATAGTGTTACTGCCAAAAGTGTGAAGCCGTATTTGTATGTGTACATACACAGCTGTCTGTATGTGTGTGTATGTGTGAGTATGTGTGTGTATACACACACACAAACTGTGGAGCAGCTGAAAGTGTAATGCTGCATGTAATATGCTTGCACACACAAACTGTGGAGCAGCTGAAAGTGTAATGCTGCATGTATA
>NW_024846431.1:0-1023 GCF_019175285.1 Sceloporus undulatus
CTTCTTCCTCCCCTTCTTCCTCTTCCTTCTTCCTCCTTTTCCTCCTCTTCTTCATCTTCTTCCTCCTCCTCTTCTTCTCCATCTCTTCTCCTCCTCCTCCTCTTCTTCCTCTCGTCCTCCCCTTCTTCCTCCTCCTCTTCTTCTTCTCCTCTTCCTCCTCCTCTGCCTTTTCCACTCTTCCTCCTCTTCAATGCCCAAATGTGCTGTTTGGACTGGAGAAGGAAGGTTGGCCAGAAAGGGAAGTACGTTTCTGCCATCTGTCTAGGAACAATGCCAAAATGTCCTCCATTTTGATCATGCCTAAGAAACATGCATTTATATTAACATTTTAAAAAAATAATCAATTTTTTGCATGTCCTCCATTTTTTATAAAAAAAAATGTGTCCTACATTTGAAAATTTTGTCCTACCTTTGTCCTCCATTTGTCCCAGTTTGGAGGACCAGAATTATGGCAACCCTACCTAAGAAAACCCTGTAAAATTAACTGTTAAATAGACCCCTCCAGGTTCTCTCTCTCTCTGTGTACCTTCAAACGCTTGTTGACTTATGATGCCCCCTTGGATTTCATAGGGTTTAAAGGCCCCTGGATAATCAGACATTACCCATCCCTTTCCTCTCTCTATCCACTTATTGCCACATAGCCAACATGCCTTTCCCTTCTCACGGCAGGAATGGAAGTTCCAATCTTGAAATGTAGCCAAAGTGAAAACATCCACATTAACTGTACAGGGCTTGGAGACCATATTTCCCCCTCCAAGGTTGAAGAGTCATCCATATCCCTGTGCTTGAGGGAGGGGGCTATCCATTTTATCACTAACAGGACATGTGAGCCCCTTGGAGCTCTACGATCATCTGGAGAGGCCCTTCCTCTGCCCCACTGCTCTCCTTGGCTCATTTAGTGGAAACAAGGGAGAGGGCCTTTTCACAGGCAACTCCCAGGATTTGGAACTCTCTCCCCAGAGAGGCCAGGATGGCCCTGTTGTCCTTGCACTCTTTCCAGCAGCAAGTTCAGCATCAGGATAT
>NW_024846432.1:0-1023 GCF_019175285.1 Sceloporus undulatus
TCCCCTGGCCACCTATTGTGTCCTTGGACCTAGAATTTAAAAAGAAAATGTTAGCCTTTACAACAAAGTACCATCCAGATCAATATTATTACTACACTAATATATGATACAATGTTGTAAAAGAAAATCTGCCATGGACAATGTTACATGGTAGTTAAAACAGAAAAACCTAATAAAGAGGTTATAAGATAATTACCATTCAATGAAGAAACACCACTAATCCGTTTTGATGAGGAAAGGACCCCATTGGAAGGGGAATAAGAAGAAAGGCAAAAGAATAAAATTGTTACCAGATCCAGTTACTGTTGATGAAAAGGACATTTCCAAATACGACAGCCGAGTCATACACCAACATGTCCCCTTTACCAGTAGTGACCTTTTAAATTGGAAAACAAGTAGGCCACCATGGTCTGAGGACCCGACTGACATGTCCACCCTAACTGAAGGGATCATGGGTACTCATATACCTATTTGGTTAGATATTCAACAATTGCTAAATGTCCTCCTAACCCCAGAAGAGAAAACCATGGCATTAACTCAAGCCAGAGAAGAACTAGGAAAAGACTAAAGTAGACCGGAAGAAAATAACACCCTCTTTTGTCAATCTATTGGAAGAGACTAAAGTTTATACAATCCACTGAATAGATTATAAGTTCTAAATGTTCCTGGATGCCTGTGCCTTTGAAACAGACTTTGCCTGAAAACTAGAAATTGGTGATGAAATTTGAAAATGCCTCTCTGAGGACTGTGTTAAAGTTAAACAGAAGATAAATCCCAGGGGTGCGAGTAAAAGAAAGATTAAAAGCCTGGAGTGTTTAAAAGAGAAATAGGTGTTAGAGTAATTTAAAAACACCCAAATGGACTGTGTGTATCATGTAAGAAGAAAAATCTCATTAATAAAATACCAGTTTGTGTGAAAAACACTCTTGTTAAAGAAAAATATAATCCCAATCTGTGTAAGTTTAAAGGAATTATTATTATTATTATTATTATTATTAATTTTTATTTATAAAACACTGTAAA
>NW_024846433.1:0-1023 GCF_019175285.1 Sceloporus undulatus
TATCCTGTGGGCCTCCCTCCTCTTCCGTGGCCATGAGGTTGGGCTAAGGGGCTTTTATTGTTGTTTTTTAGATTATTGTTGTTGTTGTGTATATGTTTTTAACCTTTGTATTTTGCTTGCACTTGCTGCATCATTGTAAGCCGCCCTGATCGTTTGGAAGGGCGGGATACAAATAAAGATTTTATTATTTATTATTATTTAATTGTTGAATTGCTATTTTAGAGAACTAATAGGAATGTTGGGAAATCCAGTATTAGCATTTTATTGATTGTATTTTGTACTAGGTATCATTTTAATGATATAATCCTGCCTTGATCCATGGGAGAGGTGGGAAATAAAAATAAATAGTTTTTTGTGGGTTTTTTGGGCTATGTGGCCACGTTCTAGAACAGTTTCTTCCTGATGTTTCACCAGCATCTGTGGTTGGCATCTTCAGAGAATGCTTTGCCTGGAAAAAGTTGAGTGTATATATACTGTGTGAGCCTGGGAATGCAGGAATGATTTGCATGTGTATTGTTCTGTGCTGATGGCTGGCCTTAGGCTGGGAGGCTAATACAAAAAAGGATTAGTGTCTGCTAATTGGTGACCATTATCTGCTGGAAAAGCCCCTGACTCTGAATGGTTTCCCATTTGCATTTGCTGAGTTCTCATTTTGCTATTCTTCAGGACTGGTAGCCAAATTTTGTTCACTTTAAAGGTTTCTTCTTTCTGGTTGAAATTATCCAGATGTTTGTGGATCTCAATGGCTTCCCTGTGCATCCTGACATGGTAGTGGTTGGCATGGTCCAGAACTTCAGTGTTTTCAAACAGTATTTTATGCCCAGGATGGTTTGTAACATATTCTGCTACTGCTGATTTTTCTGGCTGGCCCAGCCTGCAGTGTCTCTCATGTTCCTTGATTCTTGTTTGCACACTGCGTTTGGTGGTCCCTATATAGACTTGTCCGTAGCTGCATGGTATGCGGTAAACTCCTGCAGCTGTGAGAAAGTCTCTTTGGTCCTTGGTTGAGCAAAGCATTTGCTG
>NW_024846434.1:0-1023 GCF_019175285.1 Sceloporus undulatus
TACTGTTTGAAATTTAGATCTTTTTGGAATATTTACAAGCTGTGGATACTTAAAGATTCTCTGGATATGGAGGGCTGACTGTACTTTCAGATTAACATATTCTTGCCACTGTTTAGGAAGCAAACCCATTCCTCCAGGCCAGTGCCACACGTATATATTGCATTACAGCACCCATTATCCCAGATATCATGGCCATTGGCCTTGCCAGCTAGGGATGGTAGAGGATGTCCAATGCAATGGAGCCAAGATGGGTAAGACTAGGGTTGCCATACCTGAGGACCTCCAAACTGTGAAAAATGTAGGACAAGGTTTAAAAATGTAGGACTTTTTTTTAAATTCCCTGGCCAGGAAATTTTAAAAAAGGTCCTACATTTTTAAACCTTGTCCTCCTTCCCAGCTTGGGAGGAAGCTTCGGCCTCCTCTCAGGCCGGGAAGGGGTGCGGGGGCTGCCCGTCATCGCGGACATCGCCGCAGTGGCAAGCGGCCTCCTCTTCCTCCCAGGCCCTGGCGAGGCCTTGGATGACTCCGCGATTGCGGAGCCGCCTCGAAGGCCTCGCTGGGGCCTGGGAGGGAGCGTCTCTGCGGCCAGAGCTCTGACCACGGAGAGCGCTCCTAGGCCTCAGCGAGGCTTTGGAGGCCCCCACGGCACGTGCAGGGGCAGAGGTGGCCGCGGGTGGTGCCGTCCCGGTTTTGGCGCCAAACCGGACCGGGATTGTACCGCCTACAGGCGGGATATGGCATCCCTAGGTAATAATAAATAATAAAATAAAATTTTTATTTATATCCCGCCCTTCCTGCAATCAGGGCGGCTTACAACAGAGATTAAAACAATACATACAATACAAAAGATTAAAATACCAATACATCAAACATTCAGTAAAAATAACAGACAGAAAAGCCCCGTAGCCCAACCTCTTGGCCATGAAAGAGGAGGGAGGCCCACAGGATTTTATTCGGGGAATGCCTTTTGAAACAGGAAGGTTTTCAGATCCTTCCTGAATTGGGCCAGGGTGGTAGTCGAGC
>NW_024846435.1:0-1023 GCF_019175285.1 Sceloporus undulatus
TGTGGGTAAGGAAGCTGAATTCATTGCTCTTCCTATAAAGACTGAGGACCCTTTCATACTACATTATCATGGCACTATGATTCCACTTTAGAATCATAGAATCATAGAGCTGGAATAGACCACAAGGACCATCTGGTTCAACCCCTTGCCATGCAGGAATACTCATTGAAAGCATCCCCGGCAGATGGCACCCCAGCCTTTGTTTAAAGACCTTTAAAGCCTTTCAAAGAAGAAGTGCTTTAGAAATTAATAACAACAACAACCATAATGAGACACCACCATGCTCTGAGGGAGGATATTCCACTGTTGAATAGCCCTTACTGTCAGGCAGTTCCTCCTAATACTTTGGTGGAACCTTTTTTTCCCTGTGCCTTGCTTCCATTGTTCCGTGTCCTTTGCTCTAGAGCAGCAGAAAGCAAGCTTGCTCCATCCTCAGTATATCTTCAAATATTTGAACAGGGTTATCATATCCACTCTTTAACCTTTTCCTCTCCAGACTAAATATTTCCAGCTCCCTAAACCACTCCTCATAAGGCTTGATGGTTTCCAGACCCTTCATCATTTTCATTGCTCTCCTTTGGATACACTCCAGATTCTCAACATCTATTTTGAACTGTGGTGACCAGAAGTGGACACAGTATTCCAAGTGGGGACCTGATGAAAGCAGAATAGAGTTGCACTATTACTTACCTTAAGAGTTGAAAATCTAGAAGGGCCATCCAGTCCAACCCCCTGCCATAACACTATACTCGCATTGATGTAGACTAGGATCACATTGGCCTTTTTAGCTGCTGCATCACACTGTTGGCCCATGTTCAACTTGTGGTCTACTAGGAGTCCTAGATCCCTTTCAACCGTAGTTTAATTGTGATAGCAACATCCTGTAGAATATTTGAATTTGTAGTTTAGTGAGGCACTATTGCTCTCCATTTTCTAGGGATTCTAAATATCATATCATAAACTGGCAATTCTAGGATTTTGTGGGAAGGAACCATGGAGAAAAATGTTTTTGTTTTTGTTTGT
>NW_024846436.1:0-1023 GCF_019175285.1 Sceloporus undulatus
AAACTGGATTATTTCTGCAGTGTTTTGGACCTTCGTTATTAAAAATGATCAAGGTCCAATCCATACTGCAGAAATAATCCAGTTTGAGACCGCTTTAACTGCCCTGGCTCAGTGCTAGGGAACTCTGGGAACTGTAGTTTTTTGAGAAAGAGCTCTGGTGCCACAATGAACTACAATTCCCATGCATCTGAGGAAATACGTCCTACATTCCAACCTTCTGTCCAGGTAGGCTTGCCATATCCCGCCTGGGGGCGGGTCCGCACGGTCCCGCCCCGGTTTGCCCCCGCCCCCGGGCAGGATGTGGCAAGCTGAGGGAGGCTTTCAGTCGCCGCTTGGGCCTCTTCCCCGCCGCGATCGCGGCGGGGAAGAGGCCCAAGCGGCAACTGAAATTTTTGTCCTACATTTTTCCCGGTTTCAAGGTCCGGAGGTATGGCAACCCTATGTCCAGGAGGAATTCCAAAATGCCCTCCATTTACTAAGATGCATGCCTTGATAAGGTCCACATTGCAGTTTGAGTTTGAGACTGCTTTCACTCCCTTGGCTCAATGTTAAAGGATAATGGGAACTGTAGTTTTATCCTTTTCTGACAGAGAGCTCTGCAGTGTGTTTTTGACCAAAGTGGTATCAAACTGAGTACCTTTATTTATCCTCCTTGACGCCTCAGCCTCGGCCAACGGCCCCTTCCTTTCCCACCCAAGCAAGGGGCGGCCTGTCGGGTGGTTGACAGGGGCGGTCCCTCCCAAAGGAGGAGGAGAAGGACTGGAGCCTGGCCCTGGCTGCTCTTCTGCCCCAGAGAGGCACCTTCTTTCCCTTCAGAGGAGCCCCTCTCGGCCGTTGCCTCCAGCGCAGAGCCTCCTCCTTCCTCCTCCAATGGCCGGGCAGCCTGGGTTCCCGCTCACTCCGCTGCTGGAGAGGCTCCCCTCCATGGCCCACTTGGCCCCTCTGCCACCGCCGCCTCCCGCGGGGCTCTTGCAATGAGGACCCAGCCCCGCCGGGGCCGCCGCCAGCCCATTCTGGCTCATG
>NW_024846437.1:0-1023 GCF_019175285.1 Sceloporus undulatus
CCTAGGGTATCAACTGGCCATTGCATTGAGATGGAGCCTGCATATTCAGAAGCAATGTGCTCAGAACAAATAGGGGAGACTTATAGGAAGGATGGGGAACTGTGCAGGGGCCAGGGATGGGGGCAAATCCCTTCCAGCCCCCTATGGGCTGTGCACCCCAACACTGCTTCCAAATAGCTCTATCTTTGTCAAGACCCTTCTCAAGATGGTAACAATAAATGATGAAATGTCATTTGTGGCCACCATCTTGGGAAGGATTCTGATGAAAATTTGGGGAAACTAGGGTGCTATTCTTTTGTATGTGCCTGGGGTTGTTATTTGAGGCTTTCTACTTGGTTTTTAGGTTTAAAATGCTTGAAAATTGTGCCAAATATTTTTTATAAAATAATTTTTGGGATCTTGGGGAGCTTTAGGGAACTGACATAAGAACTTGGTGGTCACAAAGAAGAGGTCTAGAGGCCATGTTTTGCCCATCCCTGGTACGTGAATTTTGCAGTAGTATCTACAGGACCAGCCTACTGTTGAGCAGAGTGAGGCGGTCAATTCAGGCACCAGATTTTGGATGTCATGGAGCAGCAGCATATAGTTTCTTAATACTGATCATACAGTATTTCTTATTCCCCCCCCCTTATTTCTCACACTGTATTTGTATTGTCAGGAATCAGGTGTGAAGAATTTGTGGGATTTCCTGGCTCATGTGCCACAATAACTCGAGTCGCTTTATAATATTGTTTGTTTTGATTTAGGGTGAAGGTGGTCCCATTTGTTGCTCTGCATTAGGCAACAAAATGTGTTGGGCAGACTCTAGGTATCTTGCTGGTATACTGATTATGGGGCAAAATGGATCTTTGATCCAGCACAGTGGTATAGTGAAGGCAGTGCAACTATGTTGTTTTTTTTTAAAATGGATGTCATTTTCTAGATTGCAAGGGTAATAGACAGACCATGCACCAGTGGTGTTGGCATCACTTAGGGTTGGCATCACTCAATGTGGTAACTCATGGTGTCACCTCCCCTCCCCAT
>NW_024846438.1:0-1023 GCF_019175285.1 Sceloporus undulatus
GGTCACTTCTCTCCAGGATGAAAAGGAGTCATTGTTGAGTGCCCTTTTGGTTGGCCTATCAACGAATTAGAAATCAATGTAACAGTTTCCTTGTCTAGCTTGTTTCATGTTTTTGTTTTATATATTGTTTAATTTGGTTAACTGCTATTAGTGAATTGCTAAGAGTGGCCACCAGATGGCACTCCAGGATAGAAGTTGGTGAGAAGCCCAGAGAGGCTGCAGTGCCCTCCGTATCCACAAGAGGGCGGCGTTGTATTAGGAATGTTCTTGATTGATAAAACCAGTCTATGGGGACTAATGTGATTTTCCCATTGGCTCCCATTCCTGAGGGGGCGTGGCCTCCTTCCCTTTACCTGGACCTTTCTCCGCTCTCATTGGCTGCTATTCACCCCCCCCCCCCTTGGTTGCCCTTAAAACAAAAGGACCACCAGAAGGAAATGGGGGGACTTGCAGTGCTGCATTGTGGGAAATTTGCAACCGGGGGGGGGGGGTTTGCGGTGTTGAAACAGAGCAGAAGCGAAGCTGCATTCCACACCAGACCAATTCAGAGTGGAATCAGAGTGAGCGTGGAAGTGGTTCCTACTTCCATTAACCCCTGAAGCTGTTATTAGGGATGTTTGAAGATAATCTGGATAAGAGACATGAGAAAACCTTAATCTATATGGTTTCTATCGCCAGGATTCTGTATGCAAAGAAATGGAGATCAAAAGAGCTGCCTAGTCTTGAAGGATAACTATTTTCACCAAATTCAGAATTATAGTAAAGGGTAAACCGTTCCAACAATAAAGTAAACCAATAGATTTCTTCCAGCATGCTTTCAGAGAGAGAAAAGTAATCATCTCTTTAACCTCTAACACAGTATCCCAAGATCTAGCTGATAATAGCATATAATTATATCACCCCATTTCTTCTTAATGTGGTCTAAGACTTTGCACCAGTCCTTAGGAACAGTCTCCCAGGAGTCTTCTTTAATCCTACAGGAGAGTTTATCCATTTGGGCAATTTACAAATGGAGGGAGGGAA
>NW_024846439.1:0-1023 GCF_019175285.1 Sceloporus undulatus
CTAATGGATTTTTTTCGTAACCCGGAAATTTCGTAAGGCGGTGATTTCGTATCCCGGGGTACCACTGTATATAAAATGGGCTGAGTTATCTGTTGATGACCACTGCTCAAACAACTATGCCATGCTGTTGCTGATTACTGAGTTCTATATGAAAGACAAACAATATTGGGCTGCCAGAGATTTATCTGCACAAACTATAAAAATAAGTGTGTTACTGACCACCTTAGGAATCCTTTTTGGAAAGCATGTGGTTCCATTTTACAATGTTTTTTTTATTTGCCTGCTCTTGCAGAAAGAAAGAGATAGCATCTTCCTTGGATGACATCCACCGGATTACCCGTTCTTCCTCCACCAATCAGGTACTGATGCTCTTAAGACATGTTGACCCTGTTTATGACATTTGTTACTGAGAAGAGGATGGAACAAGCATGTGCTGGGAATGTGGGAACTGTGCAAGAGAGCATGGTTCACAGTGATTTGAACAAATGTGGACTGCTAGATTGGCCTCAGTGACTCTTGAGGTACCACCCAAGTCACCAACCCAGCAGTTTGTTGGGAGGGGGAGGGAAAGTAGAGACAGAGTTCAGTGCTGGAGCACCTGCTCTGCCTGTAGAGGTTCCGCAGTTCAGTCCCTGGCCCCTGAATTTGTTAGGATCTCTCCCATAAGCATAGCCATCCTGATAGCATGACTACAAAAGTAATGTTTCTCTTAAGGTTCAATTAAGAGAAACACTTCTGCAGTGTGTCTTGATATGCAAGCAGGCTCATGCACATCTGGAAAGTGACAAAAATTCAGTGGGTAGAGTATGTGCTTTCTTTGTGGAAAGTCCCAAGCAGAAGCCTTAGCATCTCCAATTCAGCAGAGCTTGGGAGAACAGCTTAGCTAGAGGGACTAGTCATTTGCATATGTTCCTCTCTTTGCAGCCCGTTTCTTTTGCAAAAAGCTTCTCCTGGTCTAGGATCATCATCCTCCTTGCCACCTTTGAGTTCTAAAGATTTCCTTTTTCTTCACATCCTCCAGCA
>NW_024846440.1:0-1023 GCF_019175285.1 Sceloporus undulatus
CTTTCCTCCCTTTTTCCTCCCTTCCCTCCCTCCTTCTTTCCCCCCTCACACACACACACATTCCCTCACTGCAGTCGCTCGCCTGTCTGCCTCCCTCCCTGCCTGTCATTCTTTCAGCCAATCAGGAGACGGAGGAATGAGGGAACGGATTTGAGAACGGATAAGAATACCGCACACACTTCTCTTGGAACGTTTTCATCACGTTTCAGCTCGCTGGGAACACATTCAGAACACATTCAAATCCGTTCCCTCCTGGAACACATTTGGAACACATTTAAGCGTTCTGAGAACCCGATTGGAACACATACGTGCGGTATACTCAAATGCGTTCCGTTCTCAACACGTGATGAAAACGTTCTCAGAACGCAGTGCGATAATCTCCTCAGTGTGAAATTCAACAGAGAACCTTCTCTGTCCTACTGGTTCTTTCAAGATTCAGCAAGTTATGTTTGCTATGACATAATATTTTATGGCATCACAGAGTCCACACTTCAGTGAGCTCCTCTGAGTGCTTCTTTTGTATGCAGAAAGCACCAGAAAGTAGCTGTGAAAGATGCTTCCATGATGGCCTTCAAACAAGAAAGGAAATTGGATTGGCTCAGAAATAACAAAAAGTCTTTTGAAAGCACAGCCTTCCATTTCCCCTTTCCAATGGACAGATATTGTTTTTGTACCTTGAAATCTTATCCATATTTAAATGCTCCTGTGGGAGGCAAGACTCTCTTTTGGGGAACAGGAAAGTATGACTGACTGCTTCCTACTCCATTCGCTTTCTAAAAGAAAATTCAATGTAAGATATTTTTAGACTGCAATGAAATTGAAAAGCTTGGTTTTTTTTAAAATGAGGAAACAAATAGAATTAGCAATACAAAGAAAAAATATACATTAGTAATTTGAAGTTATTGAAGAACTATCAATGCACACCCCTCTTCCAAACTGTGCTGTTATCTCAATTGTAATCTGTGGAGGAGCAGAGACATATGACTTATACCAAAGCCTTGTGAGCATTATAATGCACAGTTT
>NW_024846441.1:0-1023 GCF_019175285.1 Sceloporus undulatus
GTGATCATGGGAACGGCGGTATATAAATAAAATTTCATTTCATTTCATTTCACTAAAACAACCCATTTTTCCCTGGTCAAATATTTTCCCTCTGAATTTTCCTGAACAATCCTCAGTCTTCACTCAGTGTAATGGAACTTTCAAATAGGTAGCTGTAAATCTTTCTTCCTGAACATTTGGGCCGAATTACTGAGCATCTGGTAATGTAAACGTTAACTAGAGTGGTGGCGGAAGCTTATAGACAAATGTTACATTTTAAAGGTTAACTGTATCTAATTTTTCATGTTGCAAATCTTGTGTGTAAGAGATAATTTCATGTTATGCTTTCAAATTGTTTTTATCATTATATTGCATTTGTTCTTAAATCTATTGATATACCCTTGATTTCTGTTACACTGAGCTTTCATGTTATAGACATGATTTCCTGTTAATTTTCTGTGATTTAAATGAATCTTAACATTAATAAGACCTGTGAACAGCATCAGGTTGTCACTTGTTGCACCATCACATCCACCAGTGCAAATAAAAAACGTGTTTTCAAAAGATTCTGGAAGTTGGTTTTATGTGTGTGTGTGTGTGTGTTTAAGTTTCCAAGACCTGATCAAGGTTAAAATAGTACGTAAAAGTTACAAACAAAAACAGAAACAATATTTCTTTAATAGAAATCTAAATCTTGCTCTCAGAATTACCATTCTGACTCAGATACTTATACAGTTTAGTATATGAAGTACATTGGCTGAAAAATTATTACAGTAGTACATTTTATGAGACCCAGTGTGGTACAGTGGTTTGAGTGTAGGAATCTGGAGATCAGGGCTTGATTCTTCACTGGGTGATCTTGGGCAAGTCACACACTCAGCTCCTTAAGGTCACCATCTGTATTTGGCAAAATGTCAGGAATAAACTCTGCCAGAACATGGCCACATAGCCCAAAAACCCACAAAAAACTATGGATGCTGGCCATGAAAGACTTTGACATCATCATCATCATCATCATCATCATCATCATCATCATCATCATCA
>NW_024846442.1:0-1023 GCF_019175285.1 Sceloporus undulatus
AAGCAAAGCTTTATTGAAGAAAAGACACAGAGCAAGTGTTTTCTGGGACTAGCAGTTTCAAATCAAAGGAGAAGAGCAAAAACATATGCCTACAAATGGTTACCAATTTGTTCTTACTCAGACTCAAGAGACTGTTGGATGTGAAGGCAGATGGGAGTAAGGCAGAGAGGAAAAGTCCGCATCTCAAGGAAGATGCCTCTGTTTGAACTGTCCCTTAATTCTCAATACAGACGGTCCAGATAGCCTTGTAAAAAGCGAAGCCAGAAAGGAAAGTGTAGCAAAGCAGCCTAGAGAAGAGGTCTAAACAGTAAAGAGTAGGTAGAGCTGGGTGTCAGGAAAGTGGAGCATTTCTTTATCCTGGGAACTTGGGAGGGTTGGATGAAGGATGCTCAGCTTTCCTGACATTCAGGTCCAGGAGATCATCATCGTAAATCCATGTGCCGTCTTGGTCTGTGGCCGGGGGTTTCGCTAAGTGTTGAAGTTTCTTTCTTTCTGTGTTGCAGGGTCTGCGGTTGGATGGATATCAAAAGGGACCAGAGGGTCTAAATAAAGGACGGAATGATATTTTCAATCGACCAATATAAGAGAAATGAGAAGCAAAAATCTCCTTCAGCCTTCATAGATGACCATGTTAAGCAGTTTCTCTGCACCATCAAACACTGTTTCTCCTTCTTGATAGATCAAACCATTGTAGAGAGAAGAGCAAGGGGAGAGGAATGGGAAGAAGGGTGCTATGTAGCTTAATGGGTTATAGTTGACTGGCATACAGTAGGACATCTTGGAGAGATGAGGAGCACCTGAAATGAGAGAGTGGGACTGTTAATGGAGAAGGTAGGATTCAAAGGAAACCTTGGAGATCCTGTGGAAATGAATCTTGATTCAAGGATCCCACTTGGGCTGAAGGAAGGACTTCATACATGGGAAAAAAGACCTCAGAAGTTAACTGGGAATGACTGGTTGGGGCTGGACTCATGTTCAATGTTCTGTGGAGAAATATAACATTGTTAGAAAAAGGCGGTGGTT
>NW_024846443.1:0-1023 GCF_019175285.1 Sceloporus undulatus
GGAAACAGAGACTTGATGTCATTTGCCTTCAGGAAACCCATATAAAGGAAGAGGATATAAGATTGTGTAATTTGCCTTCAGGAAACCCATATAAAGAAAGAGGATATAAGATAGTTGGAAAATGCCAAATTGGGGAAAGAATACATAGCAGCCTCAAAAAAGAGGGAAAAAGGTGTAGTGATTTATGTAAAGGATAAATGAGAATCTAAAGAGGTTTTCTCAGACCCCAAAGGATACTTGGTTGGTGGAGAAGTTACTTTACAAGACCAGAGGATCCTAATGGTGGGAGTTTATGTACCCTTAGGAAATAAAGGCCTGTTCTTTGAAAAACTGAAATAACAAATGCCAGACCGTATGTGCGATAGGACCTTAATGATGGGAGATTGGAAAGTGGTGATAGACCCCCAGATAGATAGAAAAGCAGACAACAAAATATACTTAAAGTAAGGGAAATTGCTGAAATCTTTCTTTGAATCAAAAGAAGCCTTTTCATTAGAAGATACTGGAGAATCAATATGGTCTGTCTAAGGATTCATGTTCTTTTCAAACATCCATCAATCCTGGTTGAGAATAGATATGTTCTTGACTTCCCCAACTATTAGCACAATGGTGGAAGCAGGAGAAACCCTACCAAAAATCCTATAGGATCACAATCCAATTTTATTGTCTTTGAAGGATAAACCTAAGGAACTGATATGGAGACTAGATGAGACTTTGTTAAAAGATGGAAAAATTCTAGATGAAGCAAAAACAAACCCACTTAAATCCTTCTTTGAGAAAATCTGAATGGAGAAGTCAGCCCAGAGATCGTCTGGGACACAAGCAAAGCGTTAATGAAGGGTTTCTCTTTGAAACAATCTTACGAAAGGGGAAAAATAGAGAAAAGAATTGGAAAGAACTACAGGAAAAGTTAAAGGATAAGGAACAATTACTTAAAGAAAACCCCCAAAACAAAATTATTCAACAACAGATTAAGAAGATTCAAAAGGAAATATCCACATGGCTAATAGAAGACCAGGAGAA
>NW_024846444.1:0-1023 GCF_019175285.1 Sceloporus undulatus
TTTTCCATCACTCATTTAGATGGATTTTATGGTACTTGGATTTTCTTCTTCTTTTTTCCCCTCCCTTAGAATGGTTTGCATGTGTAAATGCTTCACCATGGATTGCTGAGTGGTACAATTTCATATTAAGTGACATGAACCCTTCCTTATTATGAACATGACAGTCTCTTGTTTAAAGCTGAGGGAGATGTCCATTTGACAGTTCACTGCCCATTAGTGGAAATGTGTAGAATCCCTTAAATCCCAGGTATTTAGGTTGGTCAAGGGATCAGCAAGCAATGGCAGGACTACTAAAAGCAGGTTCAGATCCTGGAGGTAGGTTTTTTGAGAGTGGGTTGGGGGGAGGTTTCAGCAGAAACAGATCTTTGCAATAGGCAGAAGCCACTGGTGGGTGATCATAAGCCTGGGCAATAGATTTGGGCCAAACTGGATAAGGGAGGGATTTTTGGAGAGAGCCCATCTCCCAATCTCTTTTCTCCCTCCATGACTTATCCAGGGCCAGGAAGAGACTGAAGGAATCTGTTTCCCAGGGAGTATCTTAGTGCCAGTATTCTTCACAGCAAAGAAGATGAGTGCCTGAGCAGGTGGGATAGGGTGAAGATCGAGGAGGACATTCGTTGCAGCAGACAGGGGAAATGGGGAGGGTCCTCATTGCCCAATGTAGCTGGGAACTTGGTTCAACTGGAGATGGGAGAATCTTCCTTCTTCACTGCAAGAGTCCAGCTTCCCTTACTACCTGGCAGCAGACTTAAGTCTCTGGTGGACTTATGTGTGTGTGGGTGCGCACGCGTGCACATCCATATGTGTTTGTATATTGGTCCACCAGAGACGTAAATCTACTGATAGGCATACACAGACACACCATACATGGCTTTCAGCATATGCTGAAAGCTGCTAGGAAGCCCGTGGGAGCGTGCGGGGAGCAAGGGGTGGCATGTACCATTAAGAATAATGGGCCGTGCGCCGCCGTGCTACTGCACCACCGCACCCTGCACAAGCTCCATTATTTTCAATGGGGCTTGA
>NW_024846445.1:0-1023 GCF_019175285.1 Sceloporus undulatus
TTTCTTTTCTATAGAAGGCCTCTTGAGGGGATATCCAACCTGGTATTTTGGGTATTATTCTCCTTCTATATTTGTTCCAAACTCTTAACAAGGCTTTCCTGACACAATGGTTGTTAAAGGCTTTGTTTGTCTTATATTTTCCATACGCTAAGTACGCGTGCCAGCCAAATCCTAAACCATCTCCTTCTAATTCTAATAGATTTCGGTTCTCTAACAATACCCACTCTTTTATCCACATCAGGCAACACGCCTCGTAATATAATTTTAAACTGGGCAAGCTGATCCCCCCTCTCTCCCGTGCATCCTGGAGAATTTTAAATTTTATTCTCGGCCTTCTGCCTCTCCAAATAAATGAAGAAAGATCTTTATCCCACTCTTTAAAAATCTTATCTGATGTTATGATTGGGATCATCTGAAATAAAAAAAGAATGCGTGGCAGAACGGCCATTTTAATTACTGCAATTCTTCCTGTTAGGGATAGATTTAATCTGTTCCATTTTATTAGATCTTTTTTTATTTTACTCCATAGGTTCTTGTAATTATTTTCAAACAAGTCTTTCGGATTTTTAGTAAGTTGTACTCCCAAATACTTAATCTTTTTTCCGATTTTCATGCCTGATATCTTTTCTAATTCTTTCTCCTCTTTTCCCTTGATATTTTTTGTCAATATCATTGATTTGCTTTTGTTGATTTTGCAGCCTGTTACGAGGCCGAATGTTTGCAGTTTTTTTAGAACCTCCTCTAACGAATCTAATGGGTCATCCAAAATAATTGTTGTGTCGTCTGCAAAGGCTCTTATTTTGTATGCCTGTTTTTTTATTAACGTACCTTTTATTTTTGGATCAAATTTGATATCATTAATAAATAGTTCCATAACTAATAGAAATAATAAGGGGGAGAGGGGGCAACCTTGCCTTGTTCCTCTTTGGACTTTAATAAATTTGGATTTCGCTCTATTAATCCTTATTTGTGCTTTTTGGTTACTATAAATCTTTTTCATCCAACTCAAGAAATTCTCTCCTA
>NW_024846446.1:0-1023 GCF_019175285.1 Sceloporus undulatus
GGGAGAAATTTGCATATTACAAGTAAAGCTGTTTAGGGCCTCAAAAACGATCCTGTGATAAAGAGTTACAACAATACTGAGTGGTAGACATTGAAAAGATGAGGCATTTAGGCTCCCAGTGAAACAGGAACGATTGATGGCCTTTTTTTTCTTTGATCACTGTAACCTGGAAGGTCAGGCCTTTTGCAAGACATATATACCAAGTGGGCTGGCAATAGCTCTGAGTGGCAGGTCTCCTGAAGACCTGCTCTCTAGGCTAAGCCAGGCAGGGAGGCGGGGAGAGTGGCACACAGCCATGGGGAGGGCTGGAGCTGCCTCCAGGGCCTTGCTGGGGGGGAGGTCCTGGGGGAGGGGCTAAACCGGGGCGGGACCGTGTGGCCCTGCCCCAAACCGGGAAAGTCCCGCCCCCAGGCGGGATATGGCAAGCCTAGACAGGCATAGTATAATAAACATAACCATATTCTCTTAAAATGGGAGAAGGGCAGATTATCAGTAAATGACTTGAATCTAAGGAAAGGAACAGTGTTAGAAAACAGCAAATCAAAAGTCTGGAAAAGTTAACTTTTGGACTACAGCTCTCAGAATCTCCCAGCTAACTTAGGCCCCATACAGACTGCTAAAATAAAGCTGCTTCAGATCACTTTGAAGGTATGCTGTTTAAATGATGCATGCTTAGGACTGGATCACAGCTTTGGTGTGGCTTCTGGACTTTTAGGATGCATGCATCATTTAAATAGTATACTGTACCTCCAAAGTGACCTGAAGCAGCTTTATTTTGGTCTGTCTGTATGGGGCCATAGTTGTTAAGGCTGCTGGCTGGGGAATAGTAACAACTGTATCCAATAAAGTTACTCTTCCAAATTCTGAATTATACTCATTTCCCCTCCATCAGACAAACTCCTACACCTGACATGTTTTTTTAAAATATTTTTTCTCCCTCTCTGTTTTGTGGGTTGTCTTTCATTGTTGAATGTATTCTTAACTTCTATCATTTGTGAGTTTATTACGAAACCTGTCTCTCAC
>NW_024846447.1:0-1023 GCF_019175285.1 Sceloporus undulatus
CCCCCAATAAATTCAATGCCTTGGACAGTCAAATTAAAACCAACATGGACTCACTGTCCCACTAAGATGGAAGCCACTAAGGGGTTTGGATACAATGGAACACAGACCTTTGTCTTTAGTGAGAGCCATTCAATGAATTTTATGAGGCAAGTCAGGTTTATTTACATACCACCTTTCTACTGTAACAGTGAACAGTGACCAAATTATCAATGGGGAATTTAATTAGCTCAGGGTCACAAGAGGAGGCCTGTTACTACACCTCAGGAATCGACCCTTCCATCTGGATACCAGGAACTAGAAATCCCCAAATGAGGCAGAGGCTTTAAGTACAATGAATGTCTCTTTTATTGGAAACAGGGGTCCAAACACACACAGGCGCATACACACATGCATTCATACAAGGCTCAGGAAATAACATGGTAGATCTGGGATAGATAATAGGCTTTTCTCATGGTAATAGTCACCTGATGTAGAAGTTCTAGCTTGGGAAGTCCAATTTGTGTGAGGGTTTGTAAGTCTGCTTAATATTTAAGGCTTAGCAGACCAGGTCAGAGTGACTTTGACTTTAAACTGACATAGATGTTGGCTGCAAAATGACCAGAGAAAGGCTGGTGACTGACCTGGGTGAGGGAGGCAGCTGAGAGTGGCTGGCAGCAGCACATCCCTAAATTTAGGAGACCTTTTAAGGGTTTAACAGGGTCTCTAGACAAAGAGCAATCACTCTGAAACTGTTTGAAGTGTATTTCACATCTTAGGTCCGTGTTTTGATCTCACCAAATGTTTCTGCTAGAGGAGGGACCCAAATGGCAATGCAAATGCCATTCCTTTGATTCAGATGGCTCCCACTCAATCACAAGAGAGAAACACTTCCTTAAGACATCTGCCTGATAGCAGCTAAGCAGCTCCTCTTCAGAGCTGGGAAAGGAAATTCGTTTACATATCAAAACCCATGGCTTCCCCTTGTTTCAGTGGGAACCTGTTATTGAGATCCCATGCTAGGGCCATACAGCTACTCAGGTCAAG
>NW_024846448.1:0-1023 GCF_019175285.1 Sceloporus undulatus
CAGACTGTCTGTAATTGGACTGATGTCAAAGAACAGCCAGTCGGGGCAGATATTTATACTGGTATTGTTGCTTGGGGGCAGAAACTGAGTATTCAAAAAGGTTTTACTCACTTTAGAATGTTTCATGGGGAGGAAGAATGCTCAGAAACCAAATTGAATGCAATGGGTGCTTGGTGCAAATATCTCAGACAAAAAGGATTAGCACATAGCCCTTGGATCCTTCTTGGTTCTGAATTCCGATCACGTTCACAAATCAATATACAGCACAATCTGCAAGTGATGCTCCCAGATGCAGCTCAACAATAACATAGCAGAGTATGGAAGCAAATACCCATATATAGATATTGGTAATGCACTGACCACTTTTCACACTTAAAAGTAAGTCACAAACACAGTTGATTTCATTGAAATCCTTGGAGGTTCTCTATTTTGAATTGCAAAATAATACAAATATTTGAAAGCTCTCCTCTCCAACTTGCATCAAATTCACCATCTCTTGTACACACACCTCCAATCCAATCCACACCAGTCCGCATGTGAGCTGTATACTGTCTTGGTTGTGAGTCATCTCCTGGAGCCAAACATCACGAAGTGACCTCTGCAGTTAGCTTGGATCATACCTTGGGCTCTGACTCGACACTGTCTGGCAGTCTCACAGGATATGATGCCGCCTGTCAATCAAAGTATATTTGCACATGTTTCATGGAATATTTTTTCAACCGTCCTTTGACTATCTGCTTCCACTGGTTCCCTCAAGGCAGTCCCCATCCAGTCTCTTCTTTGCTAGCTCCTATTAGTAAGGATATAATCATTTCATGGATTTAGGGACATAAGCAACAAGTTCATGCTTGTGTTACTCACAGCAACTTTATTAATTTAATCTCAAATAGGGAGGGTTCAAAAGGGGCTAAATCTTGGGGTAACACACTCCTCTTAAGTCGGATTTTCAGTCTTATCTGTCATTGTCCTTCTTTACAGAAAAACATTTGAGTCATGAAAGATTCCACACAGGAAAAAAGTCAT
>NW_024846449.1:0-1023 GCF_019175285.1 Sceloporus undulatus
CAGGGGCCCGCTGCCGCTGTCGGAGCCCTCCTGGAGGGCCCCAGTGACAGCAACTGGCCTCCCAGGGGCCAGCTGCCACCATTGGAGCCCTCCTGGAGGACCTCAGCAAAGGCAACAGGCAAAAAATGGCGGTGAAATCTCACACGACCTTAGGGAAGGTCACGCGAGATCTCGCCGCCATTTTCCCCAAAAAATGGCGGCACCCATAGCGGGCAAAAGCCGCAACCGGTGGTGGTGGCAGGGGGAGCCAGGGGCCGGCTTAAAGGCCTCCACGGGCTGCATCCAGCCCGCTGGCTGGAGGTTGCCGACCCCTGACCTACAATCTCTTCTTTGCTAGCTCCTAGGAGTAAGGATACAATCATTATATTGATTTGGGGCATCCAGAACAGGGTTATGCTTGGGTCACTCAAACCAACTATGGCACGTTACATACTGCCTGAAAGCGGGGGTTGGCCGTTGCTGCCGGTTGCTGCCTCCGGGAACCGCAGTGGCCAAATCGCGCAGTTCCCGAACACAGCAAAAAAGCAGCTCGAAAATGGCTCTTCTTTTCTGCACCCCAGAAGTGGCACCGAGAGGCGCTAGTTGCACACTCACAGCGTCACTTCCTCCTCGCGGCGTCCGGACGCTATGCATCCGTGACATCAAAATGCCGCGCCCATGTGGAAGGGAGCCATTTTGTATGCGCTCTGCGCATACTAGGGTTCAGGGGCGTCTAGAATAAATGCCCCTTTCTAACCCTAGTATGCCCCTTCCTAACCTTAGTACGTGTGGAGTGCGTACTTTCGGCGCATGTGTAACGTGCCCAAATTAATTTAATCTCACATAGAGATGGGTGAACGTGGGGCTAAATCTTGGGGTAACACCTTCCTCTCTTAATACTGAGATTCAGTCTTGTCTGTTATTGTCCTTGTTTACAGAAGAACTTGTCAGTCATGAGAGAGTCCACACAAGAAAGAAGTCATATAAATGCCAGCACTGTGGGAAACATTTTGCTTACAAGTCAGTCCTTGTCAAGCATCTGAG
>NW_024846450.1:0-1023 GCF_019175285.1 Sceloporus undulatus
GGGGGGGGGGGGGGTTCCTAGGACAACTCCATTCCCAAGCATCCTGCTGGTACCTCTATGCGCATAGGGAGCCCTTATGGGGTGCCAGACTGATGGAACAGCTCCAGCCCTGGTTAATGCCTTCCCATGCCAAGCAAACCACAGGCACATCACACAAGCGGTGCTTCTGAACCAGCCAAGGGTATCCAGCCTCGAGATGTGAAGGCCTGGGGCTGAGGGGCTGAGGACAGGAAAGATGGTGAAAAACTGTTTCACCAAAAATCTCCCCCCCCCCAGAAAAAACAACAACAACAACAACAGAGTTATGGAATATTTCCTTTACAATGAAGTAGAAAATATTTAAGACAAGGTTTTCATATATTTACTTCTCCACCATTATAACCTTAAAGCTATGTAGCAGTAAGCTTTTAGGTAAGACTGTGGCAAAACCAAAACTCTTCTAAACAAATCTTGCAAAAAACCACAAACATGATAAGGCTGCCTAGGGCTGGCATAAGATGGAAAGGACTTGAAGGCACACAACAACAACAACAACAACAACGTGCAGCATCCCACATTGCTGTCACTCCTGGTCTCCATTTCCCTTTCTCCGGTTCCTTTTGGGGGAATGAGTCCTCTGTCTCTGGCTGGTGCTATGGAGGACTAGAAGAAACAAAGTAATGCTCTTTCTTTTATTAATGCTGACTCTTTCCCCCTTTTCTTTCTTTCTTTTTTACATTGCCAGCTCCCCATAAACTGCCAACTCAAAGAGGTTCCTTGTAGTAGGGCAGAGGCTCCTGACATTTCAAGATCTTGTAGCTCCATTTGTAACAAAAAAAGATATACATATTTTAAAAAGGTACATCCAATTTGTAATTGTTTTCTGGAAAAACGTAACTTTTAAATATACCAGGTGTAACAGTTGTATGCAAAGACAAGTTACACACAATGAATTTGATATTGATATTTGATATCTTGAGGGGAGAGAAGCAGGCAAGGAACAACAGGCCTCTGCCTGCCAAGAAGAAGAGCCCTCCCCCGACC
>NW_024846451.1:0-1023 GCF_019175285.1 Sceloporus undulatus
AACATCAACTCATTTGATAACATGACTTCATTGTGGACAACACTGTGATTGCTTCAGAGCAGTGGTGCTCAAACTTTGATCCTCCAGCTTCCAGAAGCAACAGCCAGAATAGTCAATGGAGAGGGAATTTTGAGGCTGGAGTCCAAAACATAAAAAGGGCCAAAGCTGGAGAACCACTGTTTTAGATGATACTCTGTGACAACGTATGTAGATATGAACAGTACCTAAAGTACATGCAAATATGCACAGCAGGTGCATTTAAATACAATAGTCCTCCAAGCCTCCCACAGCCATGTGTTTAGGAGTCAGAGATCAAAAGAATAAAACTAAATGCTTATCTTCAAGCTTTAATGCTAGACTAGATTATCATACTATAAAGAGATAAATGATTAAGCTTGGGTGCTGATTGCATCAAGAGTTACTTCTTAGTATAGCATCTATTCTCTCTTGCACTTCAGGACACAGAAATCCAATAAGCAATTCTTTCTGTTTACCAGTTGACCAAACTGACCTTGATTGCTTTTCAGTGCATTCTGGGATATGTTCACAGAGTCTCTTGAGATGCTGACAAAGTGCCATTAGTATCATGGAGACTTAACTGCAATGTGTTCCTGCAGGCCACAACCAGTTCAAGAAGGATGCCAAATTTGGTAGGAGTATTTATAGACAGAACTTCTAGCTCAAGAAAGAAAATCTGTGGGTTGGATTCAGAGCTGCTCTTCCATGAACAGATGGTACTGCAACCCAGAAGAGTGGGTGTAGACATGTTCTGAGGGTTCATGAGCCATCTTATCACCTCCAGACCCATTGCCCAAGCCCTTCCCTTAATAACCTTTTGTTCTAAAAGCTTGCTAGAACAAGGGGGGCATTAAGTAGGCCTTTTCTTGTGTTTCCCACCAGCCACACCTGTGAAGAAGGTGTGACTACCAGAAGGGTCTCCTGACAGCCTTAGGACCTGGGAAGCCTCATATGGCCTGTTAGATATCCTGGACTTGAACCATATAGGACTTCACAGATCATAAA
>NW_024846452.1:0-1023 GCF_019175285.1 Sceloporus undulatus
GGCCAGTGGAATACTTTTTTTTTTCTTTTCACCTGAGAGTTTAGTCCTTTAACATTCCATGTAATCGTCTCTGTCTATGGTCTGTATCAAATTTCCAGCAAAGGGAATTATATATTTGTTATTGATATCACTCTATATATTCTTCTTCGATCAAAAGGACTTTCTCTTCTTCCTCATCTTTTGTTACTCCTTCATCTCTTGACTCTCCCAGACCTGCTCCGATCTCTTCTTCTTCCTCTTCTTCTTCATCCTTGTCCAATTTCTCTATGTCTATCTATCTCTCTTTCTTCTCTTCCTTTTCTTTCCTTCTGCTCAAGTCTTTTTTCATAGTCTTCTCATCTTTTTTCCCCAGTTCTTAATTTTCTTCTGTACTTTGTTTATCTGTGCTCCATGTTCTCATTTTTTCGATCTCTTTCCTGTTTTTCTTCCAGAATTCACTTGTCTTTTCTATAGAATTTAATTTGTGGGGGTTTTTTGTTCCATGAAACCGTAGCTCCCTCTATGTCTTCCCATCTGTATGGGACGTGGTGAAGTTTCAATTGGTCTGTAAGAAATCTATATTTTCTTCTTCTTGTCTTTAAGATTTTTTTCCAGAATATCTTTGTAAATTTGAATTTCATTTCCTTGGCTTACTAACTTGGTTTTGAAATTCTTTTGGAGCAAAGTATCTCTAATTTGTTTGATACTACTTTTTTGATTACATACTGCATATCTGATTTGATGAATATATCTGGGGATGTTTGAGTACTCACACATTCCAAACAGAGAAATCTATTTCTAATTCTGTGTAAATCTGCAATGTTTGAGGCAATGAACATTTAACCAGCAGGAAGCAGGGGAAAAAATGAAACGTAGTGTTTAATGAATCAACCATGGCAGTTACTCTGAGCTAGTGAGGCGAATTCATGAACAGGTGGCATTCACACATGGATTCTCTTGATAGATTAAAGTCTGCCTAAGGTTGCTGTGTAAAATAATATACATTTACTAGCAAAACAATTCTATAGAATCAAAGTTGCAAAG
>NW_024846453.1:0-1023 GCF_019175285.1 Sceloporus undulatus
TGTTATGAACAAGAAATGGCCCAATGGATTTGTAAGAAATGTACAAAGAGCAAGTCAGCATCAGTGAAAGCCGAGAATATTTCTTACTGGTTTTATTACTATAAACAATCAGATAAATGTATGTATTAGCTGGTATATATATGATATTTTATGTAACGATTGCGTTTTAACTGTGTTGTAACCCTTATTATTATTATGATAAAAGCAATTTCAAGATGAACTCTGTGAAGTCATTACATGACAAACATCTAGATGTTTCTAAGTTACATGAAACTAAGTGAAACTAGCCATCCTGAGCCCCAGTTTTGGGAGAAGGGCAGGATAGAGATAAATATGATAACAAAGTGGGATTCTCTAAGGACCATGCTTTGCCGTTGCTCTTACCTGAGCTTTCGATCTCCCAACGTGCTTCTTTTGGAACAAGAACTGCCTGTTGAGGTTACTGACATCAATGGTGTCCAGGTCAATCTAGAAAGACATTAATTGTCACCGCTTTTGATTAACAAAATACTGTATGTGCTCACAGCCTTGCAAATTGTATGGTTACCAGTCGCCATCGCAAGACACAACCATTCTAGCCAATTTAGAGTCCACAAAGCCTTCCTGGATCAGCACCAGAAAACAAGAAAGTGTGTCTAAAAAGCGGGCTTTTCCCCAGCCTAAATGCTCCTTGGTCAATGGAAAGCCACTATCACCACACACTTTCAGCTTGAAGTGGAGCGTGTAAAATGATTTTCTTTTTCTGTACACAATCTCGCACACAAATACTTAGGTTTGCAATGCCAAGTCACAGGCAGCTTGAATACGCAATGGATTTTGAAGCCCCCAAGAAAGAATAATAACAACAACAACATTTATTTGTATCCCGCCTCTCCAGCAAGACTGAGGCAGCTTAGATCAGTGAAAACCACACAATACAATAAAATGAATCCCAGTATCCCCTCTGTCCTTAAGACAAACCCACATAATAATCACGACATAAACAGTGAGTATAGTAAAATACAAGAGGCGTTTTCCACACGA
>NW_024846454.1:0-1023 GCF_019175285.1 Sceloporus undulatus
CTTTTTAGCTGCCGCATCGCACTGTTGACTCATGTTCAACTTGTGTTTCGTTCAGCCAAGTGTCCCGCATGATCCTATATCTGTGCATTTCTTTTTCCGTCCTAAGTGCAATACCTTACATTTCTCCCTGTTGAAGTTCATTTTGTTAGCTTTGGCCCAGCTTTCTAGTCTATTCAGGTCATTTTGAATCTTGATCCTGTCCTCTGGAGTATTAGCTATTCCTCCTAGTTTGGTGTTATCTGCAAATTTGATAAGTATGCTCCTAATTCTG
Organism: Sceloporus undulatus; assembly: GCF_019175285.1. Lineage (NCBI taxonomy): Eukaryota > Metazoa > Chordata > Lepidosauria > Squamata > Phrynosomatidae > Sceloporus > Sceloporus undulatus. Next base: position 272 of record NW_024846454.1, read on the forward strand.
TCCTCCAAGTCCTTGATAAAGATGTTGAATAGCCCTGGGCCCAGGACAGAGCCCTTGGGACCCCACTGGCCACTTCCCTCCAGGATGAAAAGGAGCCAATACTGAGCATCCTTTGGGTTCGGCCGGTCAACCAATTACAAACCCATGGAACAGTTGCCTTGTCCAGCCCACATTTCACTGGCTCCTTTGCAAGAATGTCATGGGGAACCTTGTCAAATCAAGATATATTATATCCACAGCATTCCCTTCATCTTCCAAGCTGGTAATTTTATCAACTTTATTATTATATATTATTATTACTATTATTTGGTCGATTTTTGATTTTCTTAAGAAGTGGGTTAGGTCCAAAACACAATCCAGTTTGAGACCCCTTTAACTGCCCTGGCTGAGTGCCAGGGAATCCTGGGAATTGCAGTTTGAAGTTGGACCAGAGCTCTCTCTGACAGAAAAGGCTCAATGTCTCACAAAACCCCATTTCCCAGAATGCCCCAGCATTGATCCAGGGCAGTCAAAGCCAGGGCTGGGGAGTAGTGGCCATTTGGGGATTAATCCTTGTCCTATTCTGGAGTAAGATGTTTTTCTTAGTGTTAAATCCTACTCCTATTATACTCAATGAATTTTTTTATATACCACCTAAAACAAAAAATATATAATTTTAAAATTTAAATTAGTGTAATATAATTATAAAATTTGGTGTTTGCATTTAGAATAGAATAACAGAATAAGGAGCAACATTATATATATGTGTGTGT
>NW_024846455.1:0-1023 GCF_019175285.1 Sceloporus undulatus
CCCCCCCCCCCCCAACTTAATCAAATGCATTTGAAATGCATGTGAACAACAAAGATCCAACCCAGATTCTACCTGAGTTTTATTCACACAGTGAAAATAATTCAGGTTGAATCACTGGAGATTATCAGACAGGGGAAAAAGCTGGGAGTAAAAGGCATACTCCCAGCATAATCATGCAATTACGCTTAAGATTTTCAGACAATATCACACTCATCCAGGACTTATCCCATGAACATCCAGGAATGCTACAACAACAAACCATTCCTGGGACTTTCCTGTGAATGGTTTGTTGCTGAAAGCATTCCTCGATCTTCTTGTAATAAGTCCTGGATGAACACGATGTGTCTGAAAAATATTCAGCGCAATTGTGTGATTGAGTATGCCTTTTACTCCCGGCTTTTCCTCCCCATCTGATAATCTCCACTGTTGTTCATATGCACCCAAAATGCATGTGGTTAAGTTTTTTTGGGGTGGGGCTACCCAGGATAATTGATACTGGGTCTTTTCCCAAGGTTTTTTTTAAATTGCATCATCAGCAGTGTGAATAATGATGTGAACAGACTCAGATTAAACTCAGCATACCTTGAATGCATTTTGAATACATTCACATGGTCAACTCCTTGGGTGTGGGGACAAAGCTCATCCTGGCTGGTTTTATGAGGAGGCGCTTTTGCTATTCCTCTTTCCTTGCACACCTGTTGTTATGGTCTGGCTCTCAGCGGCTTCCCAGGAGGAAAGCGGCATCTTCAGCCCCCCCAGACTGCAGAGGCTGAGCACAAGCCCAGCAACGAGGGACCCCTTACCCTGCCTTAGCTGCCGGCTCTTGCTCCGAACACAAAGTGATGCGGATTGATTCCATTCTACAGTGTGAATAACAAACCTGGAATGCATGAGTGAGGTTATACGCTTTGTTCCGCTGCAAAAAATGATGTGTGAATGACCCCCTAGATTATTTTTACTGTCTGAATAATCCCTCAGACAGCAGCAACTGAAATAAGCTGAGGACAATAGGGGAAAGTGGGA
>NW_024846456.1:0-1023 GCF_019175285.1 Sceloporus undulatus
CAGATTCATTACAGCAAGGAACTGCCTTTGGCCAAGGTAAGGGTCTGACCCTGGCAGGGCTCATCCGCAAGGTAGGAAACCAAAGGTAGTTTCTCATCTGCGGGTGACCCTCCTACATAAAACCTGCTTCTCTCCTCAGGTGAAGGCGCTCAGAGGGATCAGGGCCATTGTAACGGAGCACAGCACCCTCCAGGGCCTGAAGTACTGGCTGGAGGCCCACTTTGTGACCCTGGCCAATATCTTGATCAAACAGTTCCAAGTCAAGGAGCATGGGACCATCGACAAGGCCAAAACGGGCCTGATCCCAGGGTCCGTTGGCTGCAAGGCAGGGCTGGGGCAGGAGTGGCCAGTGGGCTGGATGCAGGGATACAGACCAGCCCTGAACCAACCCTCTTTTCTGTCCCCTCTCTCGCTCGCTCTCTCTCTCCTGCAGGGAAGCCATTGATATCTTGACGATCCTGCTCCAGAGGCTGGACCTGGTGCACAACCTGAAGTTCACGCTCCTCTCCATGTGAATGTGGTGAGTCTGCTTTCCCTCCATCTCCCTCTCTCTCTCTGGGGAATGGCTTTCCCTTAAAATGGGAAGACTCACAAATAAAAGGCATCTCTCCTTCCCTCCGCAGGACTGAACAGACGTCGCTTCCACCTGCGCCGTGCCTCCGCCCAAAAGGACCTCCATCCCCAGCCTCCAGCCGAGGCCTGAGAAGTCCCAGAAGACAGGGGGGCTCCCTGCTGCTCTGGGTGAAGACAAGGATGCCATCATGCGGCTTTCCCACGCTGCCGCCATTTGGACGCTGGGTGCGGACATTTCCCCATTTGGGGCGGGACAATCCCAGTTCCCCCCAGGGTTCAAATGTCCCATCCATGTCAAGCCGCCGGTCCCAGGTTCCAGTGGCGGTGAACGCTAGCAGCCAAAGCCCCGTCTGGATGGAGCTCTGGGGCTTCAACTGCCAGAGTCGAGCCGGGTTCTTTGAGCGCTGGTTGGCATCAAATCCCCACTCTGCCAAGGAAGCCAGAGGGAGG
>NW_024846457.1:0-1023 GCF_019175285.1 Sceloporus undulatus
TGACAGCTTTAAAAAGGCAGTCAAGATGGATCTCTTCCTTCCCAGATTACCATCTCAGTAGCACCCATTGACTACCCTGTCTTGTACATTTTAATAATTTTAAGGGTATTCTTTTATTTTATTGTTTATAATTATGACTTCTTAGTTATGGTGGAAGGGTGGGTGGGTGAGTTTTGGGGACATTGTATTTTATTGTATTTTAATGTTGTTAGCCACCTCGATCTTAATGGAAAGCTGGGATATAAATTATTATTATTATTATTATTATTATTATTATTAAATATTGTATATACTCATTTATAAATCTAAAAATTTTAGTAAAAAAATTGACCCAATGTAAGCAATGTACTTTAACTATTTTCGAAAAAGGAGCCATCCCCTTCTCTGAGTCAAGTGGCGACAGGTGAGAGCTTTGTACTTCCTGGGAGCACCTAAAAGAAGCAGTGATTCCCTCTACTCTCTCTCTGCTTCAGCCCCACCTTTTTGAATACCTGGGCTGGAAAATGGTGGTTGTGGCAGCTTTTTCATACTTTCCCTCAAAGAAGTGCCAAGTAGAATCAGGCTTTCAAAGATATGAATACAACACTTGTGTATGGTTTTCAGCTTTTCTGGGTTAAAATTAGTTCAAGTTATTACATTAAAGTTAAAAGCTATCTATAATCACTGTTCATGTAGTCAACATTTTCTTTGCTTTACCTTTTCATCTTTTTTGACAAAAGCTCATTTTCATATGCATGGTCACGATTCACTATAGTTCCCTTGTCATCGACCCATCCTTAGTGAGTGTTATGATGCCAGAATTTGTAAGTTCTGTGGCATTGTTTTCCTTTCCATCATCCTTTCCATCTTTTCCATCCTTTGTTGCATGCTTATAAGTTTTACCCTCGACTTATCCTTGGATCATATCAAAACCCATCATTTTGGCCCCAAAAATTTATCCTTAACTTATAGACAAGGTTGATATTAATTTTTTTTTCCTTATTGTCAGTACTTTCCTAAAGAATATCTTCTTTTGAGGGCCTG
>NW_024846458.1:0-1023 GCF_019175285.1 Sceloporus undulatus
ATTATCTAGACCCATTTCAAACCGGCTTCAGGACAGGATATGGGATGGAGACTGCCATGGTTGCTCTGGCTGACAGTCTTCGTCTAGGCATTGACAGAGAAAGTGTGACCCTGTTGGTGCTTCTAGACGGCCTTTGATACAATTGATCACGACATCCTCTTGGAACGCCTGGGAGATTTAGGAATCGGAGGCACTGCACTCCAGTGGTTCCGGTCCTTCCTCTCGGGTAGATTCCAGAGGGTGGGGTGATGCTCGGGGACAGTCGCTCCTTGAAAACGGATCTTAAATATGGCATCCCTCAAGGCGCCATACTGTCCCCGATGCTATTCAACATTTATATGAAGCCCCTGGGGAAATCATTCGCAGACATGGGCAGGGTGTTATCAGTACGCTGATGACACCCAAATATATTTCTCCATGTCCCGATCAGCAGCTATGACAACAGATGGCATTTCTCCCCTCAATCAATGTCTTGAAGCGGTAATGGGCTGGATGAGGGAAAACAAACTCAGGCTGAATCCAGACAAAATGGAGGTACTTACAGTAGGGGCCCTCAAACCAGGTACAGGGTTGCAACCTCCAGTCCTAGATGGGGTCATGCTCTCCACAAAGGACTGTGTTCGCAGTCTGGTGGTGCTCCTAGACCCGTCGCTTCACCTGAGAAATCAGGTGAATGCGACAATTAGGAGCGCCTGTTATCAGCTTTGGCTGACACGCCAGCTGCGCCCTTTCCTGGAACTAAAGGACCTGGAAACTGTTGTACATTCACTGATAACTTCATGACTTGATTTCTGTAACACGCTCTACATGGGGCTACCCTTGTGTCTAGTCTGGAAACTTCAACTAGTGCAAAATATGGCAGCCAGGCTGGTCGCCGGAAAAACTAAGAGTGACTGAATAACAGCCATCTTAAAATCTCTTCACTTGCTGCCTATTAGTTTCCAGGCACAGTACAAGGTGTTGGTTATAACCTTTAAAGCCCTACATGGCTTGGGTCCAACCTATTTGAGGGATCGCCTGCTC
>NW_024846459.1:0-1023 GCF_019175285.1 Sceloporus undulatus
ATGGTTGTTACCTATGGGCCAGAGTAAGACTTAGCTTGAAGTTCAAGAAACTTCTATTAATCTAAGGTTTTAGTTAGGGATGGGAAAAGAAATCCATCTTGATTTCCACTAGAAGAGCTCAATGGCTTTGGGGTGGTGGTGGTGAGGGATATGGTGACACATGTGCAAGGGAGTGGGCAGGTAAGCTGCGTCAAAGTTGCCACCAGAATCCAGTTTCACAGCAACACCTTGTGGCCAACTGGAGGAACACATGCTTCCAAGGAACTTCAATACATTTTAGGACGTGGATTGTAATCCACACAAATATGTCCTAAAATAAGTCTGTTCACTTTACAGGCACCACAAAGCTTGTTTCCTTTCTGTTTCTCTCTTCTTTTTATTTTAGAAGAGGCAAATGTTTTTGCAAGAACTGCATCAAATCCGTAGGAGCATGAGGAAGCGGCCTTTTCAGCAGTACCTCCTGAGAAGAACTCAGCGATGTAGGGCTCCATTTAGCAGAAGGGACATGGCAGTCTCCAAATGCCACACAGCTGGCTCACTACACGTTGAAGTAGGTACACAGTGCTATCAGGCAGAAGATTACATAGGATCAACTGAAACAAATGAAGCGATATACATTACAATCAAGGGAGCCACTGTCCCCAAGGACCACTGAGTATAGATGCATGTCACTGTGCTTAGTCTGACCTAGACTCAGAGCTGTCAGTTTGGATCTGGGAAAGGGCTGCTGTAATGTTAAACCTGAATAGATGTTGAAGCAAGATGAGATAACATAAAGCCCCTTCAAGTGGGCTTTCTTCCTTCACCTTCCAAACCCAGTGTTGGGAGGGGATGGCTGCAACTGAACTCCATCTCAGATCCAGTACGGAAACCCTAGCTGGACTCTATACCTACCTCCCAGGTTTCCATGCAGAAGGTCTCGGGTTGACTGCCTAGCATCTCCAGGTAATGCTGAGAAAGATTTCTGTCTGAGAAAGATTGCTTCTCAGTGTAGACAACAAGTTAGATCCCAGCTTAGTGTCC
>NW_024846460.1:0-1023 GCF_019175285.1 Sceloporus undulatus
TAAAGATTGCTTGTTGGTACATCTCACCATGGAAACATTGTGTATGTTCCATTCAATAATTGCATGGCCAGTCAATCTGTTAACTATTTTTTTCGTTGAGGCTTAATTGCTTTCCACTTTACATTTCCATGGAGGTATGCAAGAATACAAGTACCATTGTTATCTGCTTGCTGCACCAGATAGGTATACCTTAATGGGCCATTAATCAGTGGAAAGAAATCTAACCAAAATGTTTCTTCTGCTAACCTTCAGGATTGACCCTTAATTAAATTGCTATGACTAACTAAACTGGTAAATATATCCTGTTGGTTTAAAATAATAAATTATGATCAACCAGTAAAGTAATGTCTTTAAAATTTCGTACTCTGTTGTTATAAGAAGATACTACCACCATCCTTTTACTTATGTTATAAATAAAGTCAGCACAATAACAGAATTTGCTTCTTATAGATTTGGATAGAAGAATTGCAGTCCTTGAGAACAGGATGGGTGTTCCTGGAGTGAGCAGTGAGTATCATTTGGCAAAAAATTAATATTTCAATTTATTTAATGCCATCCACAGTTAGCTATATAATTAATTATTTCTACAGACATGTCAATGGAACACAGACTCCAGGTATTGGAGAGGAGGATGAAGGATATGGATGAAAAACTGGGGAGGATGCCAGCACCTGATTCTTGTAAGTGGTATTGTTATGAACTTTACTTTCAAGGATAACAATTGCTGTGACTGTAAGATTTTACTTCTTGCTATGTCTTCTTTTTTTTGCAGTGCAAAAATTAATAGAAGATGTGGAGCAGATGAAGACCTGGTTTGCTGCTCACACTCTTGCCAATCTCTCAACTTAATGTTTTGTAAATGTGAATTCTGTTTATTGAAAATGTTGTATTGTATTAGATATTTTCTTAACGTTGGTTATGTTACAGTTTGACCAGTTTTATTGTTTGGTAGTTTTTTCTTAGCAAACTGTTCCCATCTCAGGATATCTCGGGTAACATACCCTGTACTAAAATAACCAGTGT
>NW_024846461.1:0-1023 GCF_019175285.1 Sceloporus undulatus
AGCGGCCAGAGGCCACTTTGGCCATATCAGCACAGGACTGCAGTGACTGCCTGGCTTGTTCTCAAAGTGGGCCACCACCTGCAGTCCCAAATTGTGCTGCTCAGGAACTGGATTAAAATTGTTCCTTTTTGTGGCAGCTTCAGGCTTGCTTTGGCAGTCTCAGAGCAGCTTCCAGCTCTTTTGGGGGTGGTCATGTAAACACCATGCCACCCCCAAGTGGCCAGAAGCTGCTTGTTTTTGCCCATGTTTGGGGCCAACATGTCTGAAAATGGAACAAACAGTTTAAATGGAGACTTAATGAGTACTTTTGAGATTGGGATTATTACAGCAATGCAAAAAAAAAAAAACCCCTGAGGTGGTTTTTTGAATTCAGTTAAAATAAGCACACAGATACCACAATAGTTTGGGTTGCAAGCAAAACTTATATGAGAGAACAATTTATAAAATATTGCTCCAGATTGAAAAAGGGAAAAGAAGCCAAAAAAAAAATATGAACTGCTGGTGGAGATACAAAATCTAGGTAGAAAACAGAAGGAAAATATTAATAAAGAGATTCAAACAAAAAAGTTACTTCAGCAACAGTTCTCACTGTTCACAGTTTTAAAAATGAATGTCATACTACTACATCTTAAGCAAAAGAATTTTAAATTTATAAATAAACTTGGGAAGTGGCTCTCTTAAAAGCTGAGATAGGAAAGAACAAATAAATTTGTTACAAAGAATAGGAAAGAAGATCAGTTTGTAATGGACAATATGAAAATACTAAAAACCTTTGAGTAATATTATATAGGTATATATTTGAGGCAAATGAAAAAGTCTCAGATATGGAAGACTATTGGGATAGACTCCAACTGGATAAACTGCATCAGGAATAAAAGGAAAATTTGAATGTGCCTGTACCAACTATGCAGCTTGTTCAGGCAATCAAAAGGTTAAATTTGAAAATGACTTACTTCAACCACTCCAGATGGTACACCAGGGGTAGGCAACCTGCGGCCCGCGGGCCGGATGCGGCCCGGCGAG
>NW_024846462.1:0-598 GCF_019175285.1 Sceloporus undulatus
TCTAATGCGGTAAAATCCGTTCCAGGAACGTTATCATCACGTGATGAGATGGAACGTTCTCAGAACGCAGTGCGATAATCTCCAAGGTCTATCATGCACATGATGAATTGGGCACAAGGCCATGAAGGTTCATGTTGCCAATCTCTTCCTTTTGGTTGGTTTCACGGTGCTACAAGATTCCTTTGCATACTGTTGGGCATGCTTTGATTGTGAATTCCCGCATGGCAGGGGGTTGGACTGGATGGCCCTAGTGGTCTCTTCCAACTCTACGATTCTATGACTCTATGATTCTATGAGTTAATATGTCTCTGTACCTTATCCATTTCTGATCTTTTCCCCATTGGCCTAAAAAAAGCCTCCTTTATAATAAATATAATAAAAAATATAATTTAGGCCATGGCTGGGATACTGAGGATGGATTAGGGTACTGTTTATCCAAACACATATAGGATATTTAGCCACAAAAGAATTATGCTGCATTTAGCAATTTCTTGCCAAATTTCAGAGGCTAATGTAATTTTTAAAAACCAGTTCTGGGGAGCACTCTGGATTTGAGGGCCACTGGGCCCACCCCCAATTTAGATCCAGAGATGGTCTC
>NW_024846462.1:698-1023 GCF_019175285.1 Sceloporus undulatus
TCTAATGCGGTAAAATCCGTTCCAGGAACGTTATCATCACGTGATGAGATGGAACGTTCTCAGAACGCAGTGCGATAATCTCCAAGGTCTATCATGCACATGATGAATTGGGCACAAGGCCATGAAGGTTCATGTTGCCAATCTCTTCCTTTTGGTTGGTTTCACGGTGCTACAAGATTCCTTTGCATACTGTTGGGCATGCTTTGATTGTGAATTCCCGCATGGCAGGGGGTTGGACTGGATGGCCCTAGTGGTCTCTTCCAACTCTACGATTCTATGACTCTATGATTCTATGAGTTAATATGTCTCTGTACCTTATCCATTT
>NW_024846463.1:0-1023 GCF_019175285.1 Sceloporus undulatus
CCAACTCCTTCCGCTTGGCCTCTTTGTCGGCCATCAGGTGGGCAGGGTTCCTGGTGGCCCTGCACTTGGTCACTTCCAGCAAGAGAGGCCCCAAAGCCGTGTACAAGGAGGTCAAGATGGAGTTCCTGAGAAAAGGGGCCAGGGTTAGGATTGGCTTGGCAAGAAACCCTGCAGCACTCAAAGACACAGAGAACAGCATCCTGATGGTGACATACGCAGGTGACATATGCCTCCTTTGGGCTGATGCAGAGGTGGGCATCCCCTTCCTACCTCTGCACCAAACAAAGCTCCCCAGACCTGGCATAGATTCACTGCAGCTTCCCTACACAATAGATACTCCATGCCTTCTTAGAATGGTGGGGGATTAGGGGATGGGGAATTGGAAAGGGCCCTGGTTATGTCCCCGTAGCTAAATGTGAAATGAGTACATCAATCAATCAATCATCTGCTGAAACCTGCAGAGTTCCTCAGTGCTTTTCCCCATCATCAGCCCCTTTCCCAGGAAGGCTGCATCTGCACTATAGAAATAAGGCACTTTGACATTGCTTTAACCGCTCAGTGCTATAGAATCCTGGGATTTTACCTTTGGACACTTAGCCTTCTCTGCCAGAGAGGTCTGGTTCCACAACGAACTACAAATCCCAGGATTCCATAGGATGGAAACAGAAGAGTTAATACACTTTAGAACTGAATTATTTCTGCAGTGCAGATACAGCCTGAGTTGGTTGTAAAAGGGTAGAAGCACCCATTTCTTGTTTTTACCCTCCTAATAATGGTTTTCCTTTTAAAAAATAAGTAGTTTGTTTTAGTCTCTAATCGTTATTCTTCTTGTTGTTTGTTTGTTTCTATGTTTGTTTGTTTCATTCTTGATAATATGAGTTATTCTGGTCTCCTTCCTTCTTGCCTGAAAATCTATTAATAAGGAAAATGGGGAGACTTTTAAAACCTCCCAAAGGAGCCACTTTTGGCCTTGTTTGGGGGACTAGCCTCCTCTTAGAAGCCAAAGCCCAATGTTTGTGAAGA
>NW_024846464.1:0-1023 GCF_019175285.1 Sceloporus undulatus
AGGCCAGAACAACAGGAATGCTAGACGTTCCTTGCTTTGGTTTAGTAACTGCCTGTTCCTATTGTTCATTTAAGTCCTTTCTAACTTATGGAGACCCTAAAGTGACTTTATGATGGCGTTTTCTCAGCAAGGTCTGGGAGGTTACCTTTGAGGTTGAAAGAGTGTGACTTATCTAAGGTCACCCAGTGAATTTTCATGGCTAAGCGGGGATTCAAGTCCTTGTCTCCTAGGCTCCTAGTCCAACACTCAAACCACTACATCATATGGAAACTACACAACAGCAAGGAGAAACTAAGTGAAGTTAAACATGCATTCTAGACTTTAAGAAGGCAAATGTTAGTATACTTAGGGAAAAACTGGGAGTGATCCCATGGTCAGGAATACAGTACTTAAACAGAAGGGAGTTCATGGTGGATGGGAGTTATTCAAAAGTGAAACACAGAAGGCACAATTTCAAACAGTTGCAATGAGGAGGTTTAAGCAGGCTTTTAATGGGCAAGCGGGGAAGGTTCTTATCGAGATGTGCATTTTATTTATTTTTATACTCTTGTATATCTTTTAAATGATTTTATGCTGTTTAATCTGGAGGTTTTAAAATTGTCTTTAAAATTTATTGTTAATTTTTAAAAACAGGTTGTTTTTTTGGAGCCACCTTCGTTCTCACTCTGGGAAAAGGGTAGCATGCAAATTAAACAGATGATGATGATGATGATGATGATGATGATGATGATGATGATGATGTACACATTTCTATTTTCTGATTTATTGTATGTATTTTCTGTCCCAATTTCGAAGGATAACCCACCAGTTCAGAAACCATGATGGCAGTATGGCCCTGCAAAATCCACAGTGGCATCAGATTGAGCTGAATCCTATAAATGATTCTCATTATAATTCTCAGAAGAGTCCTTTGTAGTGAAGGACAGACACCTTGAGAGCTGACAGAGTGCCAAGACTGAGATAACCTAATTGCCTTGCTATAGCTTTCTGCCAGTTTATTTGGGTCCTTAGAATGCTTGCCTT
>NW_024846465.1:0-1023 GCF_019175285.1 Sceloporus undulatus
TCAACACTAATAGAAATATTAGAAAGAATCAAAGTAGGAGAGAATTTTTTGAGTTGGATGAAAAAGATCTATAGTAACCAAAAAGCACAAATAAGGATTAATAGAGCGAAATCCAAATTTATTAAAATCCAAAGAGGAACAAGGCAAGGTTGCCCCCTCTCCCCCTTATTATTTCTATTGGTTATGGAATTATTTATTAACGATATCAAATTAGATCCAAAAATAAAAGGTACGTTAATAAAGAAACAGACATACAAAATAAGAGCCTTTGCAGACGACACAACAATTATTTTGGATGACCCATTAGATTCTCTAGAGGAGGTTCTAAAAAAACTGCAAACATTTGGCCTCGTAACAGGTTGCAAAATCAACAAAAGTAAATCAATGATATTGACAAAAAATATCAAGGGAAAAGAGGAGAAAGAATTAGAAAAGATATCAGGTATGAAAATCGGAAAAAAGATTAAGTATTTGGGAGTACAACTCACTAAAAACCCGAAAGATTTGTTTGAAAATAATTATAAGAACCTATGGAGTAAAATAAAAAAGGATCTAATAAAATGGAATAGATTAAACTTATCCCTAACAGGAAGAATTGCAGTAATTAAAATGGCTGTTCTGCCACGCATTCTTTTTTTATTTCAAATGATCCCAATCATAACATCGGATAAGATCTTTAAAGAGTGGGATAAAGATCTTTCTTCATTTATTTGGAGAGGCAGAAGGCCGAGAATAAAATTTAAAATTCTCCAGGATGCACGGGAGAGAGGAGGGATCAGCTTGCCCAGCCTAAAACTATATTACGAGGCGTGTTGCCTGATGTGGATAAAAGAGTGGGTATTACTAGAGAACCGAAATCTATTAGAATTAGAAGGAGATGGTTTAGGATTTGGCTGGCACGCGTACTTAGCGTATGGAAAAGAGAAGACAAACAAAGCCTTTAACAATCATTGTGTCAGGAAAGCCTTGTTAAGAGTATGGAACAAATATAGAAGGAGAATAATACCCAAAATACCAGGCTGG
>NW_024846466.1:0-1023 GCF_019175285.1 Sceloporus undulatus
CTTGAGTTGCAATATAATAAACATATTTGCAAGCTCTCCTCTCTGACTTCCATCATGTTCACCATCTCTTCTATAAACAACTCCAATCCAATCCTAGCCACAGCAATCCACATGTGACCTGTATTCTGTATTGGTTGTGATTCATCTCCTGGTGCCACACAGCATGAAGCGTCCTCTGCAGTTAGCTTGCATCACGCCATGTGCTCAGATTCAGCACTCTCTGGCTGTCTCACAGGATATGAGGCCACTTTTCAATTGAAATATTTTTACACATGTTTAAAGGAATCTTTTTTCAACAGTCTGTAGGACTATCTGCTTCTACTGATTACTTCAAGGTAGTTCCCCCACAATCTCTTCTTTGACAGCTCCTGTGAGTAAAGATATAATCGTTTCATGGATTTGGGGCATCTGCACCAGAATCATGCTCAGGTCACCCACTCCAACCTTATTAATTTAATCTCAAATAGGGAGGGGTGAACGTAGGGCTAAATCTTGGGCTAACACTTTCCTCTCTTAACTCTGATATTCAGTATTATCTGTCATTATCCTTCTTTACAGAAGAACTTGCCAGTTATGAGAGAGTCCACACATCAGAGAAGCCATACAAGTGCCAGCATTGTGGGAAACATTTTGCATACAAGTCGATCCTTGTAAAGCATCAGAGAGTCCACACAGGAGAGAAGCCATACAAATGCCTGCATTGTGGGAAATGTTTTTCTCGGAAGTCACACTTAGTGACACATCGGAGAGTCCACACAGGAGAGAAGCCATACAAATGCCAGCATTGTGAGAAATGTTTTTATTTGAAGGGAAACTTAGTGAGACATCAGAGAGTCCACACAGGAGAGAAGCCATACAAATGCCAGCATTGTGGGAACTGTTATTCTCAGAGGTCAAACTTAGTGACACACCAGAGAATCCACACAGGGGAGAAGTCATACAAATGCCAGCATTGTGGGAAATGTTTTTCTTTGAAGGCAGTCTTAGTGAGACATCAGAGAATCCACACAGGAGAGAAGCCAT
>NW_024846467.1:0-1023 GCF_019175285.1 Sceloporus undulatus
TGCATGGCACCGGTGGTGGCATACCTTCATCAGAAGGGCTTCATGGTTTTTCCCTACCTGGACGACTGGCTGTTTGCAGCCGAATCCCAAGGCGAGCTACAGGAGGCAGTTTCCTTCGCCTTGCACCTCTTGGACTCCCTCGGGCTGGTCGTCAACAGGGAAAAGTCCCACTTCACACCGACCAGACAGGTCAAGTTCATCGGGGCCATCCTCGACTCCGAAAGTTGCTCAGCCTTCCTCCCTCCGGACCGGTTTCAGGCCCTGACAACTTCCCTCAGGCTGTGCATCTCCCACAGAAGGGTGAGAGCCAGAGACGTCCAAGTCGCCCTAGGCCACATGGCATCGACAACTTTCGTCACCTCTTGGCCAAGACTTCGTCTTCGGCCTCTTCAAACCTGATTCCTCTCGGTCTTCTCTCCGTTAGAGGACCCCCCGTCCAAGTGGCTCACGGTACCGAGACCGGTAGCCGCCTCTCTCGGATGGTGGTTCGACAGCTGCAACGTCTGCACCGGGATGCCCTTTCATCAGCCCCAGGCACAACTGACTCTGACGACCGATGCATCCCTGGAGGGATGGGGCGCTCACCTGCTCGACCTGGTCGTCAAAGACAGGTGGTCCACACAAGACAAGCTTTTCCACATCAATGCTTTGGAGATGCTCGCAGTGGAAAAAGCTTTGAGGGCGTTCGAGATCGCCGTCACAGGAAAGGTGGTCCTCCTGAGGACGGACAACACCACCGTGATGTATTACATCAACAAACAAGGTGGTACCAGATCCAGAACCCTGCTCCACCTCACGCTCCGCATCTGGGACTGGTGCATCCAGAGACGCGTCCTCCTCCAGGCGATTCACCTTCCAGGGGAGGAAAACGAGCTGGCAGACTGCCTCAGCAGATCTCCGTCGGTGTGCCACGAGTGGAGGCTCCATCCCGAGACGGTCAGCGACCTCTTCGGTCGGTGGGGAACCCCCCGGATCGACCTCTTCGCGACCAGGTGGAACAGCCACTGTCCCCAGTTCTGCTCC
>NW_024846468.1:0-1023 GCF_019175285.1 Sceloporus undulatus
CCCAAGAATTGTTCTTCTATTGTGAGCTATGAGAAGAATTGCACACAATGGGTACTGCATTTTCTTTTCATCCATGGCAGTGGATGTGACAGAGCTGTTGGGGGTGGGAAAGTAGAAATCCAAGTCACCAGACTATACAACCAAACACAGTAGCTATCTGAAACCTTTGCATTTTATCACCTCATTAACTTCTTCTATAATTGGTTTTATAATTAGTAATAAAATGTTGCAGGGAGTATGTGAGCAAGAGAAATATAACACCATAATTCAGAGTCGATCAGCATAACTACATTCTAGTGTTATAGTGCTATGAAATAATGCTAATTTGTTTTAAAAAATGATTTTTAATTTTTTCCAGTCACCACCATTTTAGTAATGATGTTAAGTGATGATAGTGACTAGAAAGAGTTGTTAATTTTTTTTTAAATAAAAAAGAACATTACAGTTCTCTGGTACTAGAGTACTCTGGATGTCTTTCATTAAAAAATATTGGCCTGTTACAGACTGCCAAAATAAAGCTGCTTCAGGTCTCTTTGGAAGTATGCTATTTAAATGAAGCATGTATCCTAAGAATCCGGGCGGGTTATGGGGTTGAGATGGCCATGGTCGCCTTGGTCGATGATCTCCGTCTGAACATTGACAGGGGAAGCGTGTCCGTGTTGGTGCTCTTGGACATCTCAGCGGCTTTCGATACCATAGACCATGGTATCCTTCTGGGACGCCTGGCAGAGGTGGGGATCGGGGGCACTGCGCTCCAGTGGTTCCGGTCCTACCTCTCCGGGAGGTCCCAGATGGTGCAGCTGGGAGACGTGTGCTCCGACGAGCGGGCCCTTAAAACTGGGGTCCCTCAAGGAGCCATTCTGTCTCCCATGCTATTTAACATTTACATGAAACCGCTGAGAGAGATCATCCGGAGACATGGGGCACGGGGTAATCAGTACGCTGATGACACCCAAATCATTTTCTCTATGTCTCCGACTGATGCAGTGACTGGGGATGGCGTCTCTCCTCTCGTGGCCTGTC
>NW_024846469.1:0-1023 GCF_019175285.1 Sceloporus undulatus
AGAGAGAGAGAAAGAAAGAGGGGGACCCCAAGACCCCTTCTTCTCTGCCCCATGGCCTTCTCCCTCTGTCCCCTCTCAGTCCCAGGTTAGCTTTAGAGAAAGGGAACTGAACCCCAAGAGAGAAAGAAAGAGGTGACCCCCAAGTCCCCTTCCTCTCTGCCCCATGGCCTTCTCCTTCTGTCCCCTCTCAGTAACAGGTTGGCCTTAGAGAAAGGGAACTGAACCCCAAGAGAGAGAGAAAGAAAGAGGGGACCCCCAACACCCCTTCCTCTCTGCCCCATGGCCTTGTCCCTCTGGCCCCTCTTAATCCCAGGTTGGCCTTAGAGAAAGGGATCTGACCTCCAAGAGAGAGAGAAAGAAAGAGGGGGACCCCGAAGACCCCTTCCTCTCTTCCCCATGACCTTCTCCCTCTGGCCCCTCTCAGTCCCAGGTTGGCCTTAGAGAAAGGGATCTGACCCCCAAGAGAGAGAGAAAGAAAGTGGGGGACTCCCAAGACCCCTTCCTCTCTGCCCCATGGCCTTCTCCCTCTGGCCCCTCTCAGTCCCAGGTTAGCTTTAAGGCTAAACGTCTCACAAAACCAGCATTCCCAGAATTGCCTAGCATTGAGCCAGAGCAGTTAAAACCGTCTCACATTGGATTATTTCTGCAGTGTGTTTTTGGGACCATAGAGAACAATAAAATTAAGGCTTAAATAATGCATCTGATCCCTCCTGTATATTTTAATGTTGCCAGGCTGTGGTCTGTTACTCAGTAGCTCACAGACCGTTTCCTGCCCTCCAGATAATGTGCTCATCTTGTGAGGTTTGATTTTGTGCCAACAGCTGCCAAGATCAAGGTCCGTGTAAAATAAACAAATTGTGCAAAACAATGGAAGAAAGAAACTGAAGCTGAAAGAGAGACAAGCTTTTGATATGTCGGGAGGCAGGCAGGATGGTGGTGACAAGTGAGGAGAAGGAATATGGATGAAGAACCACCGACAAAGTTCTTATTTATTCCTGATTCCAGCCATGTTTGCTCAGATTC
>NW_024846470.1:0-1023 GCF_019175285.1 Sceloporus undulatus
GAGAAGGTGAAAGGGTTGGTTGGAGTTAATTTTAATATATGTTATTTAGCCAGATTGCTTGACTGGGTTTATTGGTACTTTGGTTTAATTTAAGGTTGCAAAATGGTGGGAGCAGATGGGAATTATCTCACTCTTGTGGGGAGATTTGGTGGGAACTTGCTGGCCATTCAGTGGTTCTCAAAACAACATATTTGGGGGGAGATTTTGGATGATGAGGTAATTAACTTGTCAGTTATATTTCTAGCAGGAAAAAAATACCCAATAGGTCTTGATGTGGGGTGGGATGTTAATTGGGGATACAAAATGGTCACATCTTTATTGTTAGTTAGATTTGACTATAAGGCCATGAACCGTGCCTTTTATGCAATCTCTTTCTTTCAGTAAACTTTTTAGTTTAGACTCCTGTTCTGAAATTTGACTTTGTTGATGAAGACTTTGTTAGACTTGTTTCTGACAATCATCAACCAAGCCAAAACATGTGTAAAAGGTGTGTTAAGTAGTAGATACTCTAAGGAGATATTATAAATAACAAAATATAACTAAAATATAAGTCATGCAAGGTATTAAGAATCTTGCAGGTACCATATTTGTAAGTATATAATATTCAATTCATACAAGCTATTAAAAAAAACCACCTAAGCGTCCAATTCTGAGAGTAACTTCCAGGATCCCCTCTTTAACTCTCTCTCTCTCGATCTCCAACCGACACAATTCCCCCAACTGTCTCTTGGTCTCTCAGGCCTTATATCTCCTTCTCACGGAAGCTTCCAGAAGAACCTTCATCTTGCTCTCTGATTGGTCAAGTGAGCCTTCTGTAGCAGTGATGTCATTCTGCATTTGCATAAATCTCCCTTTACTGCCTGAAGAAGACCTCCATTGACTGGAACCCTGTTATTACAACAACAACTACCCCTCTTTTCCTTGGAAGAGATTCACAACTATACCTTGTTTCCTGGCTGGGAAGAATAGGAGAGTTCCAGAGGTTCCCATTTCCACTAAGATTAGGAGCTCCCAAATTCCCAT
>NW_024846471.1:0-1023 GCF_019175285.1 Sceloporus undulatus
CCTGTGAAGGACTCAGTACGCAGTCTGGGGGTGCTCCTTGACTCGTCGCTCCACCTCACATCCCAGGTGGATGCGACGGTCAAGAGCACTTGTTATCAGCTTCGGCTGATACGCCAGCTGCGTCCCTACCTGGGCCGGAGGGACCTTGAAACAGTAGTACACGCTCTGGTAACCTCTCGTTTGGATTTCTGCAATGCGCTCTACATAGGGCAACCCTTGTACCATACCCGGAAGCTGCAACTAGTGCAGAATATGGCAGCAAGACTGGTCACTAATACATCTAGGGCCAGTCACATAACACCGGTCTTAAAAGACCTCCATTGGCTGCCTATCCGCTTCCGGGCGCAATACAAGGTGTTGGTTATTACCTATAAAGCCCTAAATGGCTTGGGCCCAGGGTACTTAGAGGACTGCCTCTCTCCATACAATCCACCCCCGCACACTCAGATCAACAGGGCAGCAACTGCTAAGAGTTCCAGGGGCGAGATTAGTCACTACCACCAGGAGGGCCTTTTCCACCTCGGCCCCCACCCTCTGGAACTCGCTGCCCGTCGAGCTCCGCTCGGCTACCTCCCTGGCCCAATTTAAGAAGGGGTTGAAAACACTCTTTTTTGAGCAGGCCTACCCCTGACCCCTCCCCTCCTGAATGCCCTCCTCCCCCCTCTGTTAGCATCGGTGAGCTGGCATGAGTTTTTTAGTGTTTTTAATGGAATGTTTTAATTGTATTATTGTTTTTACTTTTGTATGTATTTATATTTTGTTGGAAATTGCCTTGATATTTGAAAGGCGGTATATAAATAAAACTTTATTATTATTATTATTAAGAAAATTCTCTTTCTTGTAAAGCCATTAGTTTCCATTAGGCACAGTGGTTAAATGCCTGTACTGCAGCCACTCACTCACAAACTGCAAGGTTGTGAGTTCAGTACCAGCCAAGGGCTCAGGCTTGCATCCTTCCGAGATCACTAAAAGGAGCACCCAGCTTGTTGAGGGCAATTAGCTTACAGTTGTAAACCCTTTAGA
>NW_024846472.1:0-1023 GCF_019175285.1 Sceloporus undulatus
TGGTATGACCCAGAAGAGTCAGGGACCGACGAGGTTCGAGGTCAGGCTGCCATCCAATCAGTAAGACTCCAGAGAGTCAGGGACTGATGAGGGTGAATGTCAGGCTCCAAGCCAATCGGTACGACACTGGAACGTCCTGGGCAGATGAATATCGAAATAGGGCATCTGTCCAATTGGTATGACCCAGGAGAGTCGAGGACCGACAAGGGTCGATGTCAGGCTGCCATTCAGTCGATATGACCCCAGACAGTCAGAGTCATATGAGGGTGAATGTGAGGTGCAAGCCAATCGGCATGACTCTGGAACGTCATGAATATGGAAATCGGGCACTTATCCAATTGGTATGATGCAGGAGAGTCAGGGACTGACGAGGGTCGATGTCAGGCTGCCATCTGCAACATCATGGACGGATGTATATTGAAATTGGTCACCTATTCAATTGTTATGACCCAGGAGAGTCCGGAAACGATGAGGGTCGAGTTCAGGCTGCCATCCAATCTGTAAGACTGCAGAGAGAGAGGGACCGATGAGGGTGAATGTTCGGCTGCAAGTCAATCAGTACGACTCTGGAACGTCATGGACGGATGAATATCGAAATCGGACACCTATCCCATGGGTATCACCCAGAAGAGTCCAGAACTGAGGAGGCTCGGGTTCAGGCGGCCATTCTATCCGTGAGACTCCAGAGTCAGGGACCAATGAGGGTAAATCTCACGCAGAAAACCAATCAGTACGTCTGTGGAATGTCATGGACTGATGAATATTGAAATCGGGCACCTATCCAATTAGTCTGACCCAGGAGAGTCAGGGAACGACGAAGTTTGAAGTCAGGCTGCCTCGCAAACAGTAAGGGTCTAGAGAGTCAGAGACCAATGAGGGTGAATGTCACGTTGCAAGCGAATAGGCAGGAGTCTGGAATGTCATGAATATGGAAATCGGGAACCTATCCAATTGGTATGACACAGGAGAGTCAGGAACCGACGAGGGTCGATGTCAGGCTGCCATTCATTCGGTATGAATGCA
>NW_024846473.1:0-1023 GCF_019175285.1 Sceloporus undulatus
CTCTGGATTCAGGCTGAGTCTGTTTTCCCTCATCCAGCCCATTACCGATTCCAGACAGGTCACGAGAGGAGAGATGCCATCCCTGGTCACTGCATCAGTCGGAGACATAGAGAAAATTATTTGGGTGTCATCAGCGCACTTATAACCCCACGCCCCATGACTCCGGATGATCTCTCCCAGCGGTTTCATGTAAATGTTGAAAAGCATGGGAGACAGAATGGCTCCTTGAGGGACCCCAGATGTAAGGGCCCTCTTATCGGAGCGCACGTCCCCCAGCTGCACCATCTGGAACCTACCGGAAAGGTAGGATCGGAACCACTGGAGCACAGTGCCCCTGATTCCCACCCCTGCCAGGCGCTCCAGAAGGATACCATGGTCTATGGTATCGACAGCCACTGAGATGTCCAAGAGCACTAACAGGGACACGCTACCCCTGTCCATGCCCAGACGGAGATCATCGACCAAGGCGACCATGGCAGTCTCAACCCCATAGCCCGCCCGAAAACCGGTTTGAAATGGGTCTAGATAGTCTGTTTCATCCAAGATCGATTGAAGCTGGATTGCAACCGCCCTCTCGATCACATTCCCCAAAAATGGCAGCAGCGAGACTGGCCGATAATTGTTGTGCAACAGGGTGTCGAGGGAGGGCTTCTTTAACAAAGGTTTTACGATGGCCAATTTCAGACTAGCTGGAAATTGCCCTTCCCTTAAAGATGTATTAATAATCCGGTGTAACATTGCAGTTACTACCGGTCCCCCCTGGGCCGCTAACCACGAGGGACAGGGATCGAGAGAGCAGGTTGTCTTCCTAACACTTCTAAGGATCTTGTCCACATCCTCGGTACTAACAGGCTCAAACTGATCCAGTACAATCGAGTCCACGGCGGCTCTGGATGCCTCTGCTCTGGATTCTGCTCTATTGCTGGTATCAAGACCTTCTCTTATCCGAGAGGTTTTATCTGTGAAGAAGTTCTTTAATTGGTCACAGCAGGCCTTAGAAGGTTCAAGGATCTGGTTTGGGGC
>NW_024846474.1:0-1023 GCF_019175285.1 Sceloporus undulatus
ATATACTTTTGTATTTCTTTAGGTTGGGTGTTTTTTTTCTCATATAGTTTCTTATAGAAGCTTTGAAAAGATCTCGTAATTTTTCCTTGCTCTGTAAGGGTTGTCCTGAATTTTAGTTATATGAATATATTATATTCTTTCTCTTTTTTTTCCTTTAGCTTATGTGCCAGCCATTTACCTATCTTATTTGCATGCTGAAAGGAATATGCTTTTATATATATTCAGTTTTCTTTCTACTTCTTCATTCAGGATATTAGATAGTTGTTTTTGTAGAAATTTAATTTCCTTCTGAAGTTTAGTGTTAGATGTCTTTATTTGCAGTTCTTCCTCCTTCTTTCTTATCTCCTTTGTAATTTTTTGCATTTTCTCTTTCCATTTTCTTTTTAACTCTACATTTTGTTGGATGAAAAAGCCTCTCATGCTTCCCAAACCATTATATTATCTGTGCCCTTGTTTAAGTTTTCTTCA
Source organism: Sceloporus undulatus (assembly GCF_019175285.1). NCBI lineage: Eukaryota > Metazoa > Chordata > Lepidosauria > Squamata > Phrynosomatidae > Sceloporus > Sceloporus undulatus. The sequence goes on from NW_024846474.1 coordinate 469, forward strand.
AAATATAGTTTTAACCTCTGTTTTGATTTTTCCAACAATTTCAGGTTCTGTAGGAGTTTATCATCCAAACACCAATTCCATTCCCTTTTACTGTTTGTCTTTAATTTCAGTACCACTGGATTGTGATCGGATAAGGTTTTAAGTAAAATGTCCATTTTTACAATCTCAGTACAAATACTTTTAGTCACTAGAAAGAAATCTATTCTTGAGAAAGATCTATGCACTTCCAAGTAGAAGGTATAATCTTTAGCGTTGCCATATAAGAATATTCGGACTTCTATCATTGAAAAGTTGTTCATTAAATTTTTAAAAGTTTGTGGAAGTTTTCCTTGATTTTTTTTCTTTTTTGATGTGGTTTTCCTGTCTAAATCTGGGTTTATAACCCCATTCCAATCCCCCATCATTATTGTTGTTGTATAATCATATTCCTGCAATATGCTTTCTAGCTTTTGGAAAAAAATTCCTTTGTTTTCTTGAGGTGCATATATCCCTACCAAGAGGGTTTTCTGATTCTGAATTGTTACTTCAATTCCCAGGAAATGCCCATTTCTGTCA
>NW_024846475.1:0-1023 GCF_019175285.1 Sceloporus undulatus
TGGCCTTTGCCTGAGCGCTTGGCAGTTGACATTTGAGGCCTTCAGGGAGAGAGAGAGAGAGACTGAAGGAGGTCCTGGAGGGAGGGGGTCTTGGGAGATAGAGAGCCTTCCTGAGATATTCGGTGTTCGCTTCCTAACAAAGAGGTTTCTGGCCTCATAAAGGATTTGGGGCAAACTGGATCTGAAAGGGAGTAGTACCCTTTTCTCTTCCCAATGGGATTCACAGTGTATTCCTGGACTGGATCTCCCAGCATCCAAATGGCCAGAGAGAGGAGGGTCCTGCCCTGCAAAGGGCTGCCACTTCATGGGTCTTAGGCTTTGGGAATGTGTGCCTTTGGCCAGTGTCCGTGTGGCTGGGGCTCCAGGGTCCCTCAGTCCCTCCTGCCTTGTTCCATATTAACTGCAGGAGAAGCCTGTGAGGGTGGGGCAGGGGGTGGGGCCTTCCAGCTCCTCTGACCCCATTGGCCAGAATGAAGAAGGGGAGGAGCTTCTGCCTCTATTTAGCTCTGTGCGCGGAAGAGAGAGAGAGAGAGAGAGAGGAGCAGAGAGTGAGAAGGAGGCACACAGAGAGAGAGAGAGAGCGCAGCCGCAGCAGCCGCAGCAGAGGGACAAGGCCTGGAAGTGGTAGGCTTCACTATTGTGCTGAGGCCTCCAACTGCCACATGCTGATGTGCAGGTGGCCATTTTGTGTTCTGGAAGCCATTTTGTGTTCTGGCAACCTTTTTGTGTTCCAGTGGCCATTTTGTGCTTCTTGTGACTGTGGGGAACAATGTTCTGGAACCTTCTCTGAGCCTCAGTGGAAGAGAGGCTTCTCTTTCTCTCCTGAGGCTCCAGAGTCAGAAGGAGGCCAGGTTCCTTGGACCAAAAGGAAGGAAGTATGTCCCTTGTGCCTCTGGCCCTCCATTTTGGGGCAAAGGAAGGAAGAAGGAAGGGGCGTGTGGGGGTCTGAGGAAGGGGAGGCAGGGACTCAGGGCCTGTGGGGAGGCTGGGCTTTGGGGGCTGGGAGAGAGAGGTGGGGAAAGA
>NW_024846476.1:0-1022 GCF_019175285.1 Sceloporus undulatus
CACTGTGACTCGAAGCAGCTTTATTTTGGCTGTCTGTAACAGGCCAAAGTTTTCCCAGCATACCACGATAATCAGTGAAGCAGCCCAATCTGCTATCCCCTTTTCTTTCTGTTTTGCTCTTCACACATACTCAAAAAGTGATTCTGGAGGCACCAGTTGGCCTGGTGTAGGCAAGCACACACAGCTACAGTAAGATTACTTAGGACAGTGGTTTTCAAAGGGTGGAGAGGACACCTCTTCAGGAGGAGGGGGCAAGGGTTGCCCCAGGACTTGGAGGCCTTGATCTCTCCCTCCTGCACCTCCTCCCAAATTTTGTTATGTATAAACTTTACACATGCATTGAGTTTAAAGCCCTAAATGGCTTGGGTCCAAGCTATCTCAGAGACCGCCTCTTCCCATGCAATCCTCCCCGCGCTCTCCGGTCCTCTGGGAGGAACTTGTTGCAGCCTCAAAAATTGAGGCTTGTGGCGACCTCCCGGAGAGCTTTTTCTGCTGTTGCCCCCAGGCTCTGGAACGACCTGCCGGATGAGATCCGTCAATTAACATCTTTGGACAGCTTCAAAAAGGCTGTCAAGACGGATCTCTTCAGGCAGGTCTTCCCAGATTGAAATATCCCAGCCTCAGGATCTCAGGATCTCCCCCCTCCTCAGTAATGTCTCCAAAGCCCCCTTTTCTTTTCTTTAGAACTGAAGTTGCAGTGGTTTGTTGGTTGGTATAATTTTGTTTAACTTATTGTTATTTTAAGTAGTTATTGTGGTTTTAAATTAGATATGTAGTTTAATAACTTTTCAAGGGGGGAAGGAAATATATTGTTTTTATGCTGTATGTTATTTTAATGTTGTAAACCACCTGGATTGGTTTGCCACAGGGCGGTATATAAATAAAAATTTATTATTATTATTATTATTATTATTATTATTATTATTATTATTATTATAGTTAAACATATAATTTATTTAAATACAACTGTTTAATTTTTTTAAAAAATATTATGTCTTCATAAAAAGTTAAAATATGAATAT
>NW_024846477.1:0-1022 GCF_019175285.1 Sceloporus undulatus
AACCATGACAGCATGCTGGCTGTCTGAAGCAGCTATTGCTACTAACACTGCACTGGTACAAATGGGGCACCTGTGGCCAAGCCACATCAGAGTGTGTCCAAGTTGGCAACAACTATTTATGAGGAAGGAAAAACCACCTAGGTGAGGCTGCAGCATTTTGCTTTGGCCTGAGCCTCCTGGGAAGGCCAAGAGTCTCCTTTTCCTCTCTATCCTTAATGGAGTGCAAACCGCTTTTGGGCTTTGCATGCAGTCTGAAGCCATTTAAGTAACATGAAGAGAAAAGGGGGAAAGGTGGGAGGAGGAGAGAAAAACCAGGACATTTAAAAAGCAGCCGAGAAAGTGGGACGGCAGAGGATTAATGCGGACTGTGCATGCCAAATTGGTGGGTAGTGGAATCCCTGACTTTTGGGCTGCCCAGACTTGGCTCTCCTGGTTGTTTAAATAAAAATGCTGCCTGAAACCCATTTTTGGAGAGTCCTGCACACCTGTCACACAACCACAAAGGAAACACCTTAGAGCAGCAGTTCTTAACCTGTGAGTCACGGCCCCTTTGGGGGTCAAACGACCCTTTCACAGGGGTCACCTAAGACCATCGGAACACACATATTTACAATGGTCTTAGGTACCGAGACACCACAATTTTATGGTTGGGGGTCACTGCAACATGAGGAACTGCATCAAAGAGTCGCAGCATTAGGAAGGCTGTGAAGCACTGCCTTAGATGATGCTGATATTGTGAGATTCATAGAATCAGAGAGTTGAAAGAGACCACTAGGGCTATCCAGTCCAACCCCCTGCCATGCAGGAAATCACAATCAAAGCATCCCCGGCAGATGGCCATCCAGCCTCTGTTTGAAGACTCCACTACACGCTGAGGGAGTGTGTTCCACTGTCGAACAGCCCTTACTGTCAGGAAGTTCCTCCTAATGTTGAGGTGGAATCTCTTTTCTTGGAGATTGCATCCATTGCTCCTTTGGGTCCTAGTCTCTGGAGCAGCAGAAAACAAGCTTGCTCCCTCCTCA
>NW_024846478.1:0-1022 GCF_019175285.1 Sceloporus undulatus
TCCTGATCAAGTTCTTGAGACTGTTGGCAAAAACATTTCTTCCAACTCGCGTGAGATGCAACCCGTCTGTTGCAAGAAGTCCCTCCTCATGGAACCGCAGCCCATGATCGAAGAATCCAAATCCTTCTCGGCGGCACCATCTGCGGAGCCAGTTGTTCACATCTGCTATTTTCCTCTCCCTTCCTGGACCGTGCCCTTCAACTGGCAGAAGAAACGAGATGACAACCTGTACATCCATTCCTTTCAGCTTCCTACCAAGCGCCTCGTAATCCCTTCTGATGTCCTGAAGGCTGTGTCTTGCAGTATCGTTGGTTCCCACGTGGACCAAAAGGAAAGGCTATTGGTCAGTAGGCTTGACCAGTCTTGTCAGCCTCTCTGTCACATCACGGATCTTTGCACCTGGAAGGCAACACACCTCTCGAGATTTTTGTCAGGCCTACAAATCACTGCTTCTGTACCCCTCAGCAAGGAGTCCCCCACTACGACCACACGCCTCCTCCGAGGCTTAGCAGCGGCTGTTTCCTTGGGTGGGACTCTCAGGCTCCTCTGCTCTGTCCCTGAAGTCTGTCCATGCTGCTCTTCTTCATCCTCCTTGATAAGGGAAAAAGCTTCGAATCGATTCTCTAGCTGCAAGCTCCTAGAACAATCCCTTCTTGGCCGACTTCTCTGTGTGACATTCCTCCAACTGTCTGCCTCCTGTGTAGGTGAAGTGACCTCCTCTGCCCCAGCAACTTCCTCTGCTTGGTATTCGTCCAGGATTGTTAGTTCCGTTGTGTCCAGGAAATCCTCTTGTTCCCTAATATGCTGAAGTGTAGCTACTCTGGACTCCAGCTGCTGTACTTTCTCCTCCAAGAGGGCTACCAACTTCACTTGGGGCATGTGAAGTTCTCCACTTCTGTAGGCAAGAAGACAAACATCCCACAAGTGTTGCAGGTGACTGCCGTGGTTCCGTCAGTGTCCATAATGAAAGGTCCTAGGAAATTACTGGAACAGGACTGTGGGCTTCCTCCTAATCAAAAAAA
>NW_024846479.1:0-1022 GCF_019175285.1 Sceloporus undulatus
GAGCTCTGGGTCAGATTTGATGAGCTCCCAATTCTCATAGCCATGCTTGTAAGTTCCCAGAAGTAAATGTGAGTCGTCCTCCAGGCCCCATTCGACATCAAAATTGGCTGCTTTGGGTTGGCAGGTCAGACAAAACCTGTACATTTGACCAAAGGGTAGAAGGATGAGGTGTTGCCTCTCTTCCATATTGCAGCTCTTTTCCTAAGGCCAAGAACCTATTGGATAAAGTCTCCCAAACTTACTTGGCTCTCTCCTCTGGGTCACTAGGAATTGTCTGCTGTAGCATCTCCATCTCTTCTTTATATTGGCTAATGGCTTTGGCATTCACTTTGACACCACCGATCTTAATAAAGGCACCTTTTGGCTTTCCTGGTCCTTTGTCTGAAGAACATTTAAAAAACAGTCTAAGAATGGTGTAACAAATAAATACGTTTATAGCTTAGTAAAAGTAAATGAAACTCTTGATATAAGATATATCAGGTAGAACTCTCTTTATGTGTGTAAACTTTTAACAGGTTTCCTAGTGGTCAAGTTGATGGCAAGTTTCTTTGTTTTGTTTTGTTTTTTGCAATCCCACTCTTCTTGAAATTTGCTGTCATTTGCTGCTTTTGGGCAAATCATAGCCCCATATAGCCCTCCTGAGCTCAGTGCAGCCCTACATCCACATAAAACGGAAGCTGCCCTTCCCCAGAGGTTTCTGGAGACCACAATTTGCCATTTTTACTTCCTTCCCAAAATTTTAGGGTGGCCAGAGGAGCGTTTGGGGTCTGCAACCCTCCATGGTCTACAGAAGAGCATCCTCAGGCATTGTGCACCCCTGATTTAGCAGAAATGGTGTAAATTGTGAAAACACAGGTATGTATTTTGCATAATTTCTGCCATTTGAAGAATTCCAACTTAGCTGCCACAGAAACATCATTGTGGAACCTCAAAGCTCATTCAAGGAACCAACCTGGAAATTAAAAAAGGTATTGAAGAAGTTGCTCCAAACCTCTGGCCCAGAGACCTCCAAAGCTGAATCA
>NW_024846480.1:0-1022 GCF_019175285.1 Sceloporus undulatus
TCCAGTTAGTCTGACATCAATCCCAGGAAAGATTCTGGAGCAGAGCATTAAACAGAGAGTCTGTGAACATCTAGAAGCCAATGCCATCATCACAAAAAGTCAACATGGGTTTCAGAGAAAGAAGTCATGCCAGACAAATCTTATCTCCGTCTTTGATAAAATTACCATCTTGTTAGATGAAGGGAATGCTGTGGATATAGCATATCTTGATTTCAGTAAGGCCTTTGACAAGGTTTGCCATGACATTCTTGCAAACAAGCTTGTAAAATGTGGACTAGACAAAGTAACTGTGACATGGATTTGTAATTGGTTGACCGGCTGAAGCCAAAGGGTGGTCAGCCATGGCTCCTTTTCCTCCTGGAGAGAAGTGACCAGTGAGGTGTCCAGTGGGGCTCTGTCCTGGGCCCAGTGTTATTCAACATCTTTAACAATGACTTGGGGGACAGAATTGGGAGCATACTTATCAAATTTGCAGATGACACCAAATTAGGGGGAATAGCTAATACTCCAGAGGACAGGATCAAGATTCAAAATGACCTGAATAGACTAGAAAGCTGGGCCAAAGCTAACAAAATGAAATTCAACACGGAGAAATGTAAGGTACTGCACTTAGGGCGGAAAAATGAAATGCACAAATATAGGATTATGGGGGACACCTGGCTGAATGAGAGACTTATCTGTGTGAAAGGGATGTAGGAGTCGAAGTGGACCACAAGTTGAACATGAGCCAACAGTGCGATGCAGCAGCTAACAAGGCCAATGCGATTTTAGGCTGCATCATAGAATCATAGAATCATAGGCCCTTATCAGATGAGTCTGGAACTGGGGGTCTTCTGCACTGGGCAGTTCGAATTCACGTTATTTCGCACAATACCATCATACCATCATTCGAATGGCCCAATCCGCACTCACGTGAATGCGCGAGCTGCTGAACTGAATGCGTACTGGCTCCTCTTTTTGGAGCGTGTTGGCCAGTGCGCTGATAAGGGGATTGGCGATATCCTGGATTGGGGCTCTGTTCG
>NW_024846481.1:0-1022 GCF_019175285.1 Sceloporus undulatus
CTATCCCTTTGACTTTCTAACGGCTGAAACAAAGCCAGGCAGGGAGAGACATTCATAAGCTGCTGTATTGCGAGGCAACTAAGCCCAACTCCAGCATTAAAGAAGAAGAAGAAGAAGGCAGCCCAGCCATGTCTGGCTGAAGCCCAGGCACGGCAGGAGGAGGGAGATCCCTCTGTCCTGGACCAGATGCACTCCGCTGCAATCTCCAACCCCGGGAAGGGGTCTGTGCAGTGAGATGGACATCCCGAAAGGAACTGGCGCATTGTTGGAGGAGGGAATATTCCCTGTCTTTAACCAAAAGGCGCCACACTGCAGTCCCCAGCCCCAGAAGGGGTTTGGGTGGTGAGATGGACAACCTGAGAGGACCTTGGAGTGGCCAGAGGAGAGAACCACCTGTCCTTGGCCAGATTGTTCTCCACTGCAGACATCAAATCTGGCAAGAGGTTTGGGCAGTGAGAGAGAGAGGAGGCGAGTGAGGATCCTACTTCTAATCTTATGTTTGTGGGTTAAGAGTAGGGATGCCATATCCCGGTGGCCCCCGGGAAAATCCCGCTTTTGGGGGCCCCTCTTGGTCCTGGCCCGGTTTGGCCCCCAGCCATGCCTTGGTCCAGGGCCAGGGCCCGCTCCTGCGGCCATTGCCGCTGCCGCTAATGCGGCTGGCCACAGCGCCAACCCACCTCCTCCTCCTCTTCTGGAGTGGTGGGCAGCACCAACCCACCTCCTCCTCTGACTCCACCTTCCTCTTCCTCAGCGGCAGCAGCGCCGCCACTACCGCTGCTGCACCTCCTGCCCACGCGCCCACGCACTGGCCTCTGAAACAGGAGCTCATCCCTTGTTTTGGCCAGCCAGCCATTGGCCGGCTGGCCAACGGGGACAGGCTCTTCTGCGCGATCTGCCCGGGCCTCAGCAGGGGCTAGTGGCAGCGCATGCGCTTGCCCCACTTCCCTGCGCGCGTGCGCGTGAGCCGGAGGAGGAGGAAGAGGAGGAAGGAGCCGGAGGAAGGGTGCCTTGAAGGGCAGAAT
>NW_024846482.1:0-1022 GCF_019175285.1 Sceloporus undulatus
TCCTCCCACTTTCCCCCTTCTCCTCAGCTGTCTTGGGTTGCTGCAAAGTGACTTCCAAGGAGTTTGCACCCCATCAACTCAAAAATGGGGACATGAGAGTAGATAAGTTGTCAGGGTCTTCCCTTGCCAGGAGGCTGAGGCAAAAGAAAACTACTGTGCCCTTTATAGCTTGTGTGAACTTCCTCATAAACAACTTTGGCCATCCTACCACCTTCTGGTGTTGCTTGTCCACATGTGCCTTGCTTTTCCATCTGTGAAATGTTGGGGATATGGGAGACCATCTCTGGATCTAAATTGGGGGTGGGCTCAGTGGCCCTCAAGTCCAGAGTGCTCCCCAGAACTGTTTTTTAAAATGACATTTGCCTTTGAAATTTGACAAGAAATGGCTAAATGCACCATAATTCTTTTGTGGCTAAATATACTATATGTGTTGGGATTCTCAGTATCCTAATTCATCCTTTGTATCCCAGCCATGGCCTAAATTATATTGTTTATTATATTGAAAGTATTAGAGACAAACTGGATCTGAAAGGCAGTAGCTTTTTTCTTGCTGACAGAATTTAAAGTTTATTTCCTGGACTGAATTGTGAAGGGATGAAATAATATTTGGGATGAACCATGTGCTTTCCTCCCCTTTTGCTTAGTCACTCTCTGGATGAGGGCTATTGTCTATTTCAGGTGACCTTTGCAGATGTGGCAGTATATTTCTCAGAGGATGAATGGAATCTGTTGACGAAGAAACAGAAACTTTTGTACAATTATGTAATGATGGTCAATTATGAGAATGTGGCTTCTGTAGGTAAGGATCCTGAATCCATTGCTCTTTCTATAAAGACTGAGGGCCCTTTCATACTATATTATCATGTCGCTATGGTTCCACTAGAATTATAGTATCACAGAGTAGGAATAGACCACAAGGGCCATCCAGTTCAACCCTCTTCTGCCCTGCAGGAATACACATTCAAATCACCCCCAAGAGATGGCCATCCAGCCTCTTTTTAAAGACCTACAAAGAAGAGGAC
>NW_024846483.1:0-1022 GCF_019175285.1 Sceloporus undulatus
TGGGAAAGGAAAAAAGATAGCAAAATTTTATAAAATCCTTTTAAAGTTGGAATTAGAACAAAATCATATAAAACAAGGAATGGTAAAATGGGCACAAAACATAGGTCATAACATCCAATTGGAAAGTTGGGAAAAAGCATGGGGGAAAGATCTTAAGTTTACATTATGTATGGATATCAAAGAAAACTACTATAAAATGATACATAGATGGTATCTTACCCCGAGTAGAATAGCAAAAATATATAAAAAGGACAAAGCACTGTGCTGGAAGTGTGAAAAAGCTATAGGTAGTTTTTACCATATGTGGTGGACGTGCCCTGTAATAAAAAAAAATTGGATTAAAGTGCATAGGATTCTAATGAAAATAACCCAAACGGAATTTCCATTGCTCCCGGAAATGTGCCTGCTGAATATAATCGAAAATAAAGAATTAAGGAAAGAAAAGAAGACTATATTATATTTGATTACGGTAGCAAAGATAGTATTAGCAAAGCAATGGAAAAGTAAAGAGGTACCAGATATAGAGATCTGGCTAGAAAAAAGCTTAGATATATGGGAAATGGATAAATTAACAATGGCACTAAATGAGAAAGAGGAAGAAGAAGGGAACGAGGCGTGGATAAGGCTGCTGCAAATATACCAATCTGATAAGAGATAGAAAAATAACTAAGCAAAAATAGATAAGTATATAGAAATATGTAGAACATGTATTAAGTAAAGGTGAAGGGACAATACTTGGTTTGTTAAAATAAGAAAGGAGAGGATGTATGGAAAATATAGTCTTAGTAATTAAGCATAAGAGTTAGGGTAAATAAGAGATAAAGAGACAATATTTGATCGAGTTTATGAGGAATTAAAAATTGTAGCTAAGAGTCCAGCAACACAAAGAATAATAAAGGGGGGAGGGGGAGGGGAGGGGGGAGAAGAGTAAAGGAACAATGTACGATCATATTGATTAGAAATGTGTTTGACTTTCTCCTTTTTATATATTAAAATTCAATAAAGATTATTTAAAAAAAAAA
>NW_024846484.1:0-1022 GCF_019175285.1 Sceloporus undulatus
GGGGGAGCCTCATCAAAATAGCTTGGCAGACTTGGAAGATTGTGAATCTTACTTGAAGAGGGATGGGGTTTCATACCCTCTAACACAGTGGTGGCGAACCTATGGCACGAGTGGCACTCAGAGCCCTTTCTGTGGGCACACATGCCCTTGCCCCAGCACAGAGTTCACCAAAGTTTGTTACTAGAAAGCCAGAGGGAGATGGCACTTTGTGATATATAAGTGGGTTTTGAGTTGCGGTTTGGGCAACTGAAGTAAGCTGCTGGGAAGAAAAGGGAGAAACTGAGACATTTTAAAAGCAGATGAAAATGTGGGAGAGCGGAGGATTAATAAGGATTGTCCATACCATAGGGATGACTGGAGGATGTGTGAATCTCACTTGAGAAAGCCTGTGATGTTTGCTGCTCTGCCTCCACCAATAAAATGCCCTGGGCCAGCTTGAGTAGTTTTTCCTATGTTCCTATTTGGGACAGGAGAGGACTATGAAATTTTCAGAAGTGGAGACTGCAGCTGGATTTCCATTCTGAACAATTTCTAGGCTCTGGTTTCCTCAGGAGAGGTTGAAATGAAGGAACATCCTACTTCCCCATGCCAACTCTACTGCTAGGGAAGTCTCCATGATTTGCTCAGTCTTTTAACTGAGTGACTGGATCAACACAGTGATGAAAAGTAATTGATTTTCAAGATGGTTGCAAGCAGCCACAGTACACTGGATTACCTTCTAAAGGTGAGATTGGTCTATTTCCCTTTAAAAAAAATTCTTCTCTGTGAAAGACAATTCACTTGTATGGAAACTGCAGAGCACAACTTGCAGTTAGGAAGTGAAAAATGTTTGGGGACTGTCCCTGACAAATCAGTACAGTTGGAGTCCTGATTAAGTTTACAGAGTGCAAAAGTTAAAAATATAACTAAAACAACAACACAATTATTCAAAGCATAACCCTTAAAAACAGGAACTACTGCTCCTGGTTCTGGCTCCATATTCCTCCCATTGTCCCCACACTTCATATTGACACCAGGTGGCT
>NW_024846485.1:0-1022 GCF_019175285.1 Sceloporus undulatus
TAATAATAATAATAATAATAATAATAATAATAATAATAATAATAATATTAAAACTATCCTCCCATTTCTGGTCCCTTTTAAAACTCATGTTTCCCAGAAGGAGCAGAGCTGTGTAAGAAAACCATTTCAGAAAAGACACACAAAGACACACACTTCCTTCCTTTTGGCCCAAGGAACCTGGCCTCCTTTTGACTCTGGAGCCTCAGGAGAGAAAGAGGAGCCTCTGTTCAACTGAGGCCTCAGAGAAGGTTCCAGAACATTATTCCCCACAGTCACAAGCAGCACACAAAATTGGTGCCAGAACACAGAATGGCTGCCAGAACACAAAGTGTGTGTCTGGGGCAGGGGGCGGGGTCTTCCAGCTGTTCTGCCCCCATTGGCCAGCCTCAAAAAGAGGAGGAGCTTCTGCTTCTCTATTTATCTCTGCTTGCAGAAGAGTGAGAGAGGAGAGAGCAGTGGAGTTTTAGAGGGAGAAAGAGATAGAGAAGAAGGAGAGAGAGAGAGAGGAGTGAAGTGACAGCGACAGCAGAGGGACAAGGCCTGGAGCCACTAGGCTTCACTGCTGCCCTGAGGTCTGGCTTGGGTCTACTGCTGCTGTTGCTTTTCTTTGGCCACTGCCTTTAAGGTGGGGAGGAAGGAGGCCCAGCAGTCCTTCTAGGCAAGGCCCTCTCTCTCTGAAGGGGACTTCAATGCTTTTAATGGTGGCTCTCACGCTGTAGCAAAGATGATGATGATGATGATATCAGGCCTGGGGGGGGAGGCAGGATACAGCTGCCACCAGACCTTAATCATCACTAATGCCACCTTCCTGGGCCTTCTTGTTCTGCACCGCTGTAATGGCCATGGCTCAGTGCTATGGAACTCTGGGAATGTTCTTTTGGTTTGGCATTTTAGGGGTTGTTAAGGTTTGGAAATCCTGTTTGAGGACCCTTCTGACTTTGGGGCCCTTTTGTCCTCCATTTTGGGTTCCCTGAATGCCTCAAACTGCCAAGCGCTGAGGCAGAGGCAGCCATTTTGTGTTC
>NW_024846486.1:0-1022 GCF_019175285.1 Sceloporus undulatus
GAGGAGGAGGAGGAGGAAGTACTTTGAAGGCTGCAGGCCCAGAGGTCTGACCAGGATTGTGTCAGAATAAACCATAGCGAGCCAGCCGTGTGCTTATGCTGCCGCACCTCACTTCATCTTGTAAACAGCACAAAATAAAACTGAATTCCCATGAATCGGCCCTCTTGTCATGTAGAGCACCTTTTTGATCCTAGTATATTTGATCAGACAGTGGTTTCTCTCTTGTTGCCAACACCATGGAGATGTGAAACTAAACTGGCAAAACATAAGGTGTGTTGTCTTTGATTGAGAGCTTGGTAAAGTTACTTTGATACTACAGACTCCTAACCGCCATGTCTCTGAATGCTGTTATCTTCTCATGGTCAACCAGGCATTTCTGTTTCCTTATCTTGGCTAGTCAGGCATCTCTAGAAAACCCGTAATCAGGGTGAAGACCATTGCTGAACCCCCAGCAGCTGTTTTTCAGTACCATGCTGGCTCTGGAATATGAGAGTTCAGTACAACTGTTGGTAGATTTGTTCTTCATGAATTTGCTTGATCCCCTTTTTATGCCTGACTTTCAAAAGCTTCTAGCAATGAGTCTGGATAGGAGGTTGATGACCAATAAAGTCACACGGTTTACACTGGTCTAGAATGTAATATGGCAGCAAATGACAGAATTGTGAAAGGAGGCTTCCAGGAATCTTGAGTACAAGAGAAACTGATTCACTGTTTTTTTCTTGTGAAATCTGTATAAAATGCGGATGTTGCAGCTATTTCCCTTTACAGTGAATTGATGGCTTAGAGCCAACAGTGACTATTTTCTGTAGTTATAACCTCTTATGTTGGTTTACGCAAGGGGACTTTTGGGATGCCCTCATTGTTACCCAAAAAGTCTCTCCAAGAATGTTCAACATAGACTTGTGTCACTCTGCCCAGGTCTCCAATATGGGAATAAGTGTTGGTTTGCACACTGATTCGCTGCCTTTTTAGTCTGGTGCTGCTGCTTGTGTTGCTTCTTCCTTTCATCAGAAAGAAAAAAA
>NW_024846488.1:0-1022 GCF_019175285.1 Sceloporus undulatus
CAGTTTTGGCCCTGAGATACTCTTGACCTGGCAACCATAATTCCAGCAAAACTGGGTGCCATTCGGAGAGAAGGATACAAATTGTTTTGGGAAATGAGGACCAGCTCCCCAAGATGATTTCCATTTGGCGAGGGCCCAGGTTCCTTCTTGGAGAAGGCATCTGAGCTCCATAAACCTCCACATGGCGTTCCTTAAAGGTCTACAAAGTTCCTGTAGAGGTTGAAAGCAAGAGAAATAAAATAAATAAAAAATATATTTTTTATTTCTATCCATATATACATAGTGCCCCCTCTTAAAACAAGATTAAACAGTATAAGATTAAAAACATACACATTAAAATCCAAGTAATCCAAATAATAATCATCATGGGCAGAGTTATGGGAAGTCTTATTCATGGCCGAGTGTTTTTTTTTTCCGGGAAGGTCTGCCGGAAGAGATCTGACAATGGCTTTTTTAAAGCTCTCTAGATTGGTTATTTGACGGATCTCATCCCGCAAGAGAGCTGCATCTGATCCTCATTCAGCAAGGAAAGGAGGAATGTGCATCCATCCAAACTGGGCTAATGCCTCCATCGTCCTCTGAGGCTGAGAGTGTGTAACTTGCTCAAGGTTACCCAGTCAGTTTCCAAGACTGAGCAGGGATTCAAAGCCGGATCTCCCAATCCTTAAACCACTACACCACAGTGGCTCTTAGGCTTATGGTGACCCTCCCTTAAGATTTTCTTGACAAGATTTCTTCAGAAGGGCTTTGCCTTGGCTCTCCCTTGGGGCTCAGAGATTGCGACTTGCTTAAGGTCAGATGCCAGCACAGTTGTGCGTCACATACCATCACATGTTGTTGCATGCTTTCAAGTCATACCCAACGTATGGCAATCCGAAGGTGAATGTATCACAAGGTTTTCTTGGCAAGACTTGTACCATCCAGTCCAACCCCCTTCTGCTATGAAGGAATACATGGGATCCAACTCTGCACCTCTCCCATGGTGATGCAATAATAATAATAATAATAATAATAATAATAAT
>NW_024846489.1:0-442 GCF_019175285.1 Sceloporus undulatus
AGGGCAAGGCAAGGTTCTAATGTTCATGCTAGACTTGATCCATCCAGACATTTCATACTTCCTGCTTGTCCCAAGGGACTTATTGTGCACACTTAAATTTCGTTTCTGTGACTGAAGTGGGCTCTGAGCTCTCAACTGTTATTTAAATCACTAGAACAACTTTTCACAGCCATTTTTTTCTCCAGAGGTCTTGGACTATGATTCCTATTGGCCTTGCTTCTGTGGATGATGAGAGTCTGAGTTCAAGAAATCTGGAGGGCACCAAGCTGGGAGATCTGCTATGTTTCTCCCATCAGGGATGGCCAGCTTCTCTAGTGCTGATTTGAGTAGTCCAGCACCTTGGAAAGATGCCATATTTGGGGAGGTTGCATTAGCTTTTACATTTCTTACACTGCCGTAGGGTTGCCATAATTGTCCACTATTACCAGGGACAAAATGTAGG
>NW_024846489.1:542-1022 GCF_019175285.1 Sceloporus undulatus
AGTTTTGTCCTGCAGTTGTCCTACAGTTTGGTCTCGAATTTGTTCCATATTTTGTCCCTGGTAATAGTGGACAATTATGGCAACCCATGGAGTGAAGGGTGGCAGGGTAAGGCAGGCCCTAATATTGGACTAAGTGCCTCAGGTGGCAGATGCTGGGTAGCAGCAAGCACTCAGCCCAGCTATTCTTCCTGATTTCCCTGACTATCTTCATCTCTTGGTGGAGAGTTTTGTGGGTGCCTCATCCCTTCAATTGGCCTACAGCCATCATGTGTGACAGAAAGTGACATTCCATTTCCAGTGCGCAGTGGTTAAATGAAATAAAGGAGGGGGTGCTGATGTGTTTTTGTGCATAACACCCTATATAAACATAGAAGCTATATGGATAGTGGCCAAAAGACTTAATTCTTTGTTTGACAGGTGAGATTGGGATGGGAGGGAGGGAGCAGTCTAGGATTCATGAATGAACTGCAAAGATAATCT
>NW_024846490.1:0-1022 GCF_019175285.1 Sceloporus undulatus
AGGTTTAGATAAAAGCATTTAACTACTAGCTAAAGATCTCCAAAATGGATTCTAGAAGATTTCCCAAACTCTGCTTAGAAGAGCAGCTAGTTATTGGGTGCCCTAACTTTTGGGTTTGTCAAGTTGGGCTTTTAGTATTGTTCCAGTTAGGCTTTTCTCCTTTCATATTTTCTTTCAGCTGGGCACACAATTCAGGAATCCCTAAAACAAAGGATCTTGGACAACAGTGCGCAATCAGGCATAGCCTTGTTAGCTGGGTGTAAATCCCTTAACTTGTTAGCTAAAAATAAAACTGTATTTGGCCTAGAAAATTATCTTGAGTTGAGTTGAGAGCCAGAGAACAAGCCTTCACCAGAACAAGATTCGAACAATTGAATTCAATGGTAAGAACAGGAGGGCTTCAAAAAATACCTTATCATGAAAGAATACTGTATTTTCCGGCATATAGGACAACCGGGCGTCTAAGATGACCCCCAACTTTTTGAGTAAAAATATAGAGTTTAGGATATACTCACCGTATAAGACTACCCCTCTTCCAGTGAAGCCTGCAACTGGCAGTGCACGTGTGCGCGCAGGCTGCAAGGGGCCTCCGGAGCTATCCTTGTGCGCGCACACTGGCTTCCAAAGCTCTCCGGAGGTATCAGAAGCCGGCAGCCATCTTTGCGTGTGCGCGCCGGCTTCAGAAGGCCTCCGGAAGCCTCATAAGCCAGCAGCTTGCCTTGCGCACACGCGCCGGCTTCCAAAGGCCTCCGGAGGCCTCAGAAGCCAGCAGTAGCAGAACATGCCACAAACCATCCTGGGCATAAAATACTGTTTGAAAACACTGAAATTCTGGACCATGCCAACCACTACCATGTCAGGATGCACAGGGAAGCCATTGAAATCCACAAACATCTGGATAATTTCAACCAGAAAGAAGAAACCCTTAAAGTAAACAAAATTTGGCTACCAGTCCTGAAGAATAGCAAAATGAGAACTCAGCAAATGCAAATGGGAAGCCACTCAGAGTCAGGGGCTTTCCC
>NW_024846491.1:0-1022 GCF_019175285.1 Sceloporus undulatus
CTTAGCTCACTAGCATGAAATAGTTTCACTGGGGCAACAGTGACCTCAGGATCCAGCTCAGCTATAGCAGGTCCTGAATTAAAAAAAAACTTCAGAGGCATTTGAGATGGGTTTTTGTGTTTTATTTAGGGGGAAATCAAAACACACACATATATATATAAGTGTTCACGCACACATGCAAAAAACTAGGTGACAAAGGTGGGAGTGGTGAATAGTGTAAGAAGGCTTTGCTAACGGTAAAACATTACCTAGATGGATCTTGATTCCAATTGCTGAGGGTCCAGAATGGGGAGAGAAGTAACTCCAGTGGCAAGTGGGGCTGGCAAGTATAGTGAGGTGTTTACCAATGTAAACCAATGGATTTCAACCAACTTGATTTCAGTAAGGTGTTTGACATTCTTGCAAAGAGGCTAGTGAAATGTGGGCTAGACAATGTAACTCTTACATGGATTTGTAATTGGTTGACTGGCTGAACCCAAAGGGTGCTCAACAATGGCTCCTCTTCATCCTGGAGAGAAGTGATCAGTGGGGTGTCCAGTGGGGTTCTCTCCTGGGCCCAGTGCTATTCAACATCTTTATCAATGACCTGTATGACAGAAATTGGGGCATACATATCAAATTTGCAGATGACACCAAATTAGGAGGAGTAACTAAAGCCCCTGAGGACAGGATCAAACTTCAGAATGACATTAATAGATTGGAAAGCTGGGCCAATGCTAACAAAATGAAATTCAACACGGAAAAATGTAAGGTACTGCACTTTGGGATGAAAAATGAAATGAACATATATAGGATGGAGGACACCTGGATGAATGAAGCCACGTGTGAAAGGGATCTAGGAGTCCAAGTAGACCACAAATTGAACATGAGCCAACAGTGCAATGCGGCAGCTATAAAGGCCAATGCGATTGTAGGCTGCATCAATAGAAGTATAGTGTCTAGATGAAGGGAAGTAATAGTGTCACTCTATTCTATTCTGGTCAGGCCCCACCTGGAATACTGTGTCCAGTTCTGGGAACCAC
>NW_024846492.1:0-1022 GCF_019175285.1 Sceloporus undulatus
GAGGTAGATTCTCTGACCCCATCTTGTATTGTTTTCTATGTGTGACCTCCTTTCAGAGCAATAAGACAGCTGAAAGTGAGCACTGCACTTGTTCTGTAAAATGAATTCCTTATAATACATATATCTGTCAAAAATCAATATACATGCTGTGTGTGACAGTCTGTGGGAGTAAAATATTACTTTACTATATAGACTGACTGTTTCCTTAATTGCAAATGTAAAGTGTGGGGTTCTGAATTGGACTGTCATGGGTGCTCTCATCTGGGAAAGGGTTTCAAGTGCTCACATTATTCCCTTGTTTCAAGTAGCAGATTTAAGCTGATTTTTGCAGCACCAAGTGACTTATATGAATGGCTTAGGGGCTCGACACACCAGCAGGAAAGGCTGGCCTGGGGTGTAGTCAGGGCATGGCGTCCACATGATGCACACCCCAACTCTGCCCCCAAGCTGGTGTGATGCTGCACGCTGCTCCACACTGTGCATGGTGTCATGGCACTCTTCTGGTGCTGCATTTACATGACGCAGCACCAAAGTAGTGTGGAAAACCTGCATGCCAGTGGCATGCAGGTGCAAAAAGGAGCCACTTTTTGCAGTTAGTTTTTGCTCCACAGAAAGGAGAGATCAGGGCTGAGGCATGTAGTTCCTGTGGCCCCGATACGGCGCTAAAAGGGGCAGTCTGTCAAGCCCTTTAGTTAACAGAGGCTACTCTGTAACAACCTGACAATGCTATGTTGGTAGTGGGTTTTTTTAAAAAGAAAAACCCATGGACCTTGCACCATTGAAGTCTAAATGTTTTGTTGTAAATTCTATTTACACAGTCCTATGCCTCCTTTATTTAGGTCTTGTCTACAAAACTGCAAACCACAGTAGAACTGTAAATTTTTAAGGTGCCACAGAACTTTTTGTTGTTCCTGTACCTTCATGGACAGATTGTCCTTGTTTATTTAAATTGCTAAAAAGGGGAACTGTTACATCAAACTAGCAACTAGACTTTTCTAGAGGTTTGCCAATTGAAAATACCT
>NW_024846493.1:0-1022 GCF_019175285.1 Sceloporus undulatus
AGAGTGTGTGACTGACCCAGGGTCATCTAATGGGTTTCCATGGCCAAGTCTCAGAGCCATAGTTCAACACTCAAAGCACTACACCACACTATATATATTTGGTACATTTTTCACCGAGCAGGTTTTTGTGAATGCCTTTTCTTTGCAACCACACGTTTGTGAACATACATTATCTTTCCCACCCAAAAGCCTTAACTGCCTGATATATATTTTAATATCCACTTTAGTATTCTTTTCCCAGCAGAGGAGTTCAACCTCCGAAGCGTAATTTCATTTCCATCTACTTATTAGCCAAGTCCGAGAGAATGAAATCAAGTCGACTCCTCCAGAATCTCTGATCTTCGATAGCAGCCGTTGCAGAGTCCCTGCCAGCCACAACCAAGAAAACTAAGCAAGGATGACTGTTGTTCAGATTTGGTCAAAGGCAACATTATTTATGGATTTATGACAAAAAAAGCCTCAACTGATGGGCTGCAGATTCACTTAATGCAAGGCTGGAGAAAGAGCATAGCATTTAAGACAGTTTGAAAGTGCCATGATAAAGCGGTGCCCGTCCTGTACTGGAAATACTCATATCATTTGTCGGATTGTTATCTCAATGGACATGTTGTTGGGGCAAAATGCTGCCAAACTGGTAAAGGCCATAAGTGAGCAATGGTTGTGCAATTGCATGGCAGTTTTTGTGGGGGTTTTGGGCTGCATGGTCCTGTTCTGGAAGAATTTATTCCTGACGTTTCGCCAGCATCTGTGGCTGGCATCTTCAGAGACGATGTCAGAGATGATGCCTGACATAGATGCTGGCAAAACATCAAGAACAAACTCTTCCAGAACAGGGCCACATAGCCCAAAAAACCCACAAAAACTATGGCCGACTTCACTATGGATTCTGGCCGTGAAAGCTTTTGACATCATATCTGTATGATATTCAGAGATGGGTGACATAATCTTGTCACTCCAGTATACTACAGGATTTATGAGATGTTCCCTTGCAATGCTACAGAAGAGAATGGTACACTCATCCC
>NW_024846494.1:0-1022 GCF_019175285.1 Sceloporus undulatus
GCCCCACCCCTTCCCAGCCTCACAACCCATCAGAGAGGCGTCTGGGGGAGGGACCTCTGGTCACAATGGCCCACTGTGATTACAAGCCCCAGCGGTCATTGTGACCGGAAGTTCCGCCCCCGGAAGCCTCTCTGATTGGTTGCGAGGCTGGCAAGGGGGGGGTGTCCACCCCATCCCGGTTTAGCCCAAGAAGAATATGACAACCCTACTCTAGAGCAAAGGACATAGAACAATGGTCAGAAGCCACAGGAAAAGAAGTAAGAGCTATGCCACATGGAATATAACCCCTCAGAGCATGGTGGCATCTCATTATTATTATGATTATTATTATTAATTGTTAACGTTCTCCTTTGAAGATCTGTAAAGGCTGGGTGGCCATCTGTCGGGGATGCTTTCAATGTGTTTCCTGCATGGCAAGGGGTTGAACCAGATGGTCCTTGTGGTCTATTCCAGCTCTATGATTCTATAATTCTAAAGTGGAACCATAGTGCCATGATAATGTAGAATGAAAGGGCCCTCAGTCTTCATAGGAAGGGCAATGAATTCAGCTTCCTTACCCACAGAGGCCACATTCTCGTAATTCTCCATCATCACATCCTTGTACATAAGTCTTTGCTTCTTAGTCAACAGTTTCCATTCCTCCTCAGTGAAATATACCACCACATCCGCAAAGGTCACCTGCAATAAAAAACAGCCCTCATCCAGAGAATGACTAATAAAAGGGGAGGGAGAAGCACATGATGCATCCCAAAAGTTATTTGATCACCTCAGAATTTTGTCCAGGAAATAAACTTTAAATTCTGTTAGCAAGAGAAAAGCTACTGCTTTTGAAATCCAGTTTGTCTCAAATTCTTTGAATGTAATATACAATATAATCAACAATATAATTTAGGCCATGGCTGGGATATTGATGATGGATTAGGATACTGACTATCCCAACACGTATAGTACATTTGGCTTCCAAAGATTATAGTGCATTTAGCCATTTGTTGCCAAATTTCAGAGGCAAATGTCATTTTTTA
>NW_024846495.1:0-1022 GCF_019175285.1 Sceloporus undulatus
TGAGAATCTTCTGGCCAGCCTGCATGACTACTGACCATGACAAAAAAGGAAATGTTCTGACCTCTAGTAAAATCATACATGAATACAGAAAGCCATACTTGGCCAGGATCTGTCCATCTAGTCCAAGGCAGTTTATATCCTGACCAGCAGGCAGAGGGGTCTTTCCTTTCCTTTTTACTTACTGTATATATTCATGGTATAAGTCTAAAATTTTCGGTCAAAGAATTGACCCAAAAACCCTGAGTTGGCTTATCCATGTACTGTACTTTAATTCATATATATATAAAAAAGAACCTAGTGAAAGGGAAGAGTGTATTCTGTCCTAAAGGCATTGATGCCTTCGACTCTCTCATCCATCCAACTGTTAGTATGAGCACAAACAGTTCTCCCTGCTGGAATTCTGTAAGCTCTTTGGCATTGTTTTCCTTTTGCTTCATCATTTACATCCTTTGTTACATGCCCTCCACCTATCCATGGGCCATATCAAAATCCATAATTTTGTCCCCAAAATCTGCCCTCAACTTATACATGATGTTGACTAATAGTCGAGTATACGCAGTACTCCTTGTAATGAGAAACATTGAAAATTGACCACAGGACCATCTGCCAGCAAACACACAGGCATTAGCAGGGAGCTGCATCTCTCTTCCATACAGAGAGTCCTTAAGATAGTATGGAAGACCCAACTGAAAGAAGAAAATACTACCTTATTGCACGGCTTTGGTCCATAGTAGAAAAACCTTAGATAAGACAGTCCTCTTTTGGATAACACCTTGAATGAGACCTTTAATCATAACGTTTTCACACAACTGAGAGTTGGAAATGATGCTAGACGTTACTTAGGTCAGTGCAAGAGGCAGCAACAACAGTCGTGTCAGCTAAGTATATTCAGCATACATCCACCCCAACACAGTTTTTTCCAATGTCAATCAGCATATGACATCTGGAGTTTTCTGTCATGTTAAACCCAATTCTCTTTCCCTGCAATTGACACTCACTGGTTCAGATCCAACTCTTCAGAG
>NW_024846496.1:0-1022 GCF_019175285.1 Sceloporus undulatus
AGTATGCCTGAAGAAATGAGGTGTGGTACTCAATAATATATGAGACATAGTCATTACCCAGAGGCTTACAATATAAGAAACTAGACATATATGGGAAAGGAGGAGTCAAGGGACAAAAAAGAGAGGTTTGAGGTCAGTTAGAAAATGTAAAAGCAAGAAATGAATATGGATCTGTCCATCAAAAGAATTAAATGTGAGTCACATAGTGTTTTATTCAAAAAAGTGTGTGTGTGTGTGTGTGTGTGTGTACATGTGTACATGTGTACATGCTGGATAATGGGTTCCTCTTTAATTTTTTTTTTCTCCAGCAATTTTTTTGTTTTGTTTTTGTGCAAAACATGGGTTTCCCATGAGTCTTCAGATACCTCCCCCCTTGTGCAGGGATGGGACCATTTTGGATACACAAAGATCACATTCAGAAACTAAGATTGCTATTTATGTGTACTCTTGTTAGTATTAGTATTAATGTTTGTATTGTACTCTTCATACTGGGTAATAACATCCAGGAGTAGCTATGTTGGCCATACGGCAAAATACAGCAACATCCAAAATCCACAAAACAGCGATATCTTTATTGCACCAACCAAAATGCATGCAGTACTTCATACAAGCTTACAAAGCTTCACTGGCTTCTTCATCAGTTAAAAGTGATAAAAATCATACAGGAGAAGAAGAAAAAATGATGATGTTATTACCACAGGCCTACATTTTGTGAAGGCAATGATTCACTGTTTGCAAATTTGGTCAATGTGCCTCTAACATACAACAGGACATATTTTGCCAAGAGCTTGGAAAGTCACTTAAACTCCCAAGACACCACTCTGCAGTGCAGTGCCACATGACTACCACCCCTGCCTTATTTATTGTAGAAATGAATCACTTATGAATTGTAACTAGTTATGCCCAAATACTGCATTATCCGTATCATATGTCCAACAGAGCTTCCCTTTTAGTCTGGAGCTTACTCTACAAGCATAGAGGAAAAAATCCAGCTATTTAATACCATGATGCTACCTAACACT
>NW_024846497.1:0-1022 GCF_019175285.1 Sceloporus undulatus
ATAGACAACCTTTGTATCTATGCAACTCTGCTTGTGTTGCTTTAGTTTGGGAATTGGGGGCTGGCTTAGGGAGGGGTTGAGTGGGTTAAGACGGGAGCAAGTTCCTTTGGACTTCAGACTTTGCAAAAAGGTGTTAATGGATGTTTCTGCCTGGATTCATCAATAAAGCTTCTTTTGTTTCAAATGAGCTTGATTTTTTGAGCACAGGACTGACTCCAGATATCGCAGTTTGCAAAGTCTCACAGTTTTAACTCCAATGGAGACCCAGGAACAAGAAGAGTTGTTGGAGAACCCGGTGGTTCTGGAGATCCCGGTGGTGGAGGAGCACATGCCTTCTTCAGTGGAACTAGGGGCCAAGCCCAAGATTGGGAAACCTTGTGAAGCTCACACCATCCAGGCCACCACTGGAGGATTTGGGTTTCCGGCCCCAGACTGGGGAAAGGAAGGCTTTTAGGGGGCAGAGAGACAGCCTGGGAGCTGGCAGTGGGGGAGTCGCTTGATAGTCGCCCCAGGATAGAAGAACCTCAGGTAGACGTTTATTGAATGGAGGAAGACATAAAGGAATTAAAGGACCTTATGAAGTGAATGGTGTCCAATTTAAAGATGTGGAGGAGGAAAATGTCAGAGGTGAACCAAGGGCAGCTGATGCTCTTTCCCTGAAGCATTGGGACTGTCCCATTGTGACTTCAGTCTGATGCTCCTTGCCTGAAGCATTGAGACTGTCCCATTGTGACTTCCATATCCTCCACCATTTTAGTCACCCTCCTTTGGACGTGTTCCAGTTTCTCAAACATCCTTTTTGAATTGTGGTGCCCAGAACTGGACACAGTATTCCAGGTGGGGCCTGACCAGAGTAGAATAGAGTGGCACTATTACTTCCCTTCATCTAGACACTATACTTCTATTGATGCAGCCTAAAATTGCATTTGCCTTGTTAGCTGCCGCATCACATTGTTGACTCATGTTCAACTTGTGGTCTACTTGGACTCCAAGATCCCTTTCACACGTAGTTTCATTCAGCC
>NW_024846498.1:0-1022 GCF_019175285.1 Sceloporus undulatus
ATTGTGGGAAATGTTTCTCTCAGAAGTCAGACCTAGTGAAACATCAGAGAGTCCACACTGGAGAGAAGCCATATAAATGCCAGCATTGTGGGAAATGTTTTTCTATGAAGTCACACCTAGTGACACATCAGAGAGTCCACAGTGGAGAGAAGCCATACAAATGCCAGCATTGTGGGAACTGTTTTTCTATGAAGGGAGACTTAATGAGACATCAGAGAGTCCACACTGGAGAGAAGCCACACAAATCCAAATAATGAACTAATATTATTTTTGTCAATAAGAAATACAAAAAATATATTTTCAATCCACCGGTGCTAAGAAAAGGCCCTTGTTATTTTGCTTGTAAGATTTGTCTGTCCATATGTCTGTTTACGTTTTAAGGTTGTATTTTGTTAAGTCTAGGTTTTCATTGCTAATAGTATAAATAATTACTATGGGTTGTATATTTGACTGGGGTTTATGGGTCGTGGTATAGGTTAGGTAGATGGGGGGATTTGTTGCAGCTGGCTAGAATAGTTATGGCAATGATAGTTTTGCAATGTTTGGGATGTTGGCTGAAGAAAGTTGGAGGGCGGCATTAACAGAAAGGGGGCTAGTTTCTGGGAATGGCAAAGGCGGCCTTGTTACCTGTGGGACATAGACTGTGGGAATTGGAGGTGGGCTAGGTTTGGAAGAGGGTGATATTTTAGGTTTGGGGGTTTTAATATATTGTTTGGATTGGAGTGGGCAGTTGTGGTTTAAACACTGAATTTCTATGTGTTCTGAATAAAGTTCTTTGCTGTTTCAACACAATGGACTCTTTGATGCACAGAAGTTCTCAATTTGCCGAAACTGACCCTTTCTTCTTTCCTCAGTCGTCAGCTCCATTTCAAGCCATAAGAACAGCAGAGGCAAACACACACATACACACACAGGATGCGCAAATTATATTCAAATTATATTTCCAAACTAGAGCTTTCCTTTCCTGCCTTTCTCTCCTGAGTCCAGCTCTGCACCTTCGGCTCCATTTTGGTCTCCTCAAA
>NW_024846499.1:0-1022 GCF_019175285.1 Sceloporus undulatus
AATGATAGTCAAGACTGAATATCAGAGTTAAGAGAGGAGAGTGTTATCCCAAGATCCAGCCCCCATTCACCCTTCCCAATTTGAGATGAAATTAATAAAGTTGGTGTGAATGACCTGAGCATGATCCTGTTGCAAATACCCTAAATCCATGGAACAACTGGATCCTTACTCATAGGAGCTAGCAAAGAAGAGACTGGATGGGGACTGCCTTGATGGAATCAGTGGAAGCAGATAATCAAAGGACTGTTGAAAAAATATTCTATTAAACACGTGTAGAAATACTTTGATTGACAGGTGGCACTCATATCCTGTGAGACAGCCATAGAGGGCTGAGTCAGAGCCCAAGGCATGATAGAAGCTAACTGCAGAGGCCCCTTCATGCTGTTTGGCACCAGGAGATGACTCACAACCATTACAGTATGCAGCTCACATGCGGATTTGTGTGGATTGGGTTGGAGTTGTGTCTACAAGAAAAGGTGAAGTGATGGAAGTCGGAGAGGAGAGCTTGCAATAATTGTATTATTAGGAGCAGGTGAATTTTAAAGTTGCCAGATATTGTGCAGCTGTGATTATTTGTTGCAGGATTTTCTTGAAACAGATGCAGAAACACCCATGAAATATCTTGAAATAATGATGACACAGAGTCAGGCTATTACATTTTTATACTACTTCCTTTTTGAAATTAATAGGATTGTATATGGTGTTTTCTGCACTATATTCGGTTGACTGTTCTGTTTTATATGAATCATTTTATATCTTTGAAATGGATGAGTGGGTTGCCACTATAAACACTATAAACACAGCATTGTAGCTTGTATTCTGCTGAAATGTTATATAACTCAGCTTGGGAGAAATTCAATTAGGATACAACTTTGACCATGCCAAAGCTACTATTTTAAGTCAATTTTTACCTGCCAGGTTTAGGATTTCATTTTATGAACTGATGTTTACCCTTATTGCTAGAATACAAATTACTTCTTGTGATGCTTTGTAATACTTGTATTTATTTTGTTTGTTTGTTT
>NW_024846500.1:0-1022 GCF_019175285.1 Sceloporus undulatus
TGGCGTAAGACCTGGCCCAGTTCATTGCAGAGATTTGAAGTCCTTAATGTTAGAGCCAGACTGGGAGGTTTTCAGAGTCCCTGTCCCTCCAAAAGTAACTTTCCCAAGAGCAGTCTATGTCTCCCTTCCAAAGACCAGCAATGGATGGAGAAGGAGGCCTTGGGGAAGCAGAGGAGAGCTTGGCTTGACCCCCAAGGACTCTCCCTTGAAGGTTTCCATCTCTCTAGGAAACGGTGGAGCCTGGGAGGGAGACTGAGGACTAGGGCATGCTGGGAAAAGCTTCAGGGGGAGCTTATGGGAGCAAATGTGGGACTTTGCTTTCTCCTCCAGGTTACTTTCCTGCTCTCTTCTAATAGGCTTGAAAACAACACAAAGTAAGCTCAATGGTGGAAAAGACTGCAAAAGCCATCTTCCCTATACGTGCCATGCACACCTCCATGGCACCTTAGGAGTAAGCAAGTCTCCACTGAGGGCAGCAGAGTGAAAAAACAAAATCCAAAATGGTGAGTGGTCTTTGAGATCCTGATGGTCCTCTGAGAGGAAAATGCCAGCCCCTGAAACCAATCCTGGCCAGCTTTTGGGAAAGTGCCCTCAAGGTTTGGTCCAAACAGCTCTCAGCCCCTTGCAGACTGTCCCTTCCCTAAGTCTTGCTCTTCTGGGGGTTCAGAGGGGATTCTGGGGGGCCTGGGCACCTCCCCTTGTTAGGGACCCTGAGCCTCAAGTTCAGCTGACAAACGGTAATTCACCCATGAGGAACCCCCGTTCCCTGCTCTGTCCTGGCACATGCCTTAGGAAACCTCTTCCATGGGAATTTGGGAACTCCTAATCTTAGTGGAAATGGGAACCTCTGGAACTCTCCTATTCTTCCCAGCCAGGAAACAAGGTATAGTTGTGAATCTCTTCCAATGAAAAGAGGGGTTGTTGTTGTTGTTGTTGTTGTAATAACAGGGGTCCAGTCAATTGAGATCTTCTTCAGGCAGTAAAGGGAGGTTTATGCAAATGCAGAATGACATCACTGCTAC
>NW_024846501.1:0-516 GCF_019175285.1 Sceloporus undulatus
CTGAAGATGAACGTCAGAAGAAACTCTTCTAGAACGTGACCACATTGCCCGAAAAACCCACCAAAAGCTATGGAAGCCGGCCATGAAAGCCTTCGACTTCACGCTTTTTATCCTGTCTCTCCAAGCAAGTGAGAAAGAATAATCCTCTCATTTCCCCTTGATCTGGGAACAGATAGTATCTTGAGTAGATTTGAATGACAAACTGTGAGCGACTGGTTTGTAATTTATGCATTGGGCTGAGTGAGATCGCTAGGGGCCGTGCACCATGTTCTAGGCTTTAGCTCACAAACCTCAGGACCTGAACTCACAACCCTATAAGAGAGATGGAGGGACACCAGAAAGTAGGCAACCAAAGTCCTATACATATTATCCAATTGTAGCCGTTTGGTGCCATGTTACCGGCTGTGGATCCATCCTACAGAAACCTGGGAATGGGGTGCTTAGAACTGGATGCTTGGTAGAGAGCCCCAGTGCAGTCCTTCATGAGAGTTGCTATATAATTCTAAGTACTTCATG
>NW_024846501.1:616-1022 GCF_019175285.1 Sceloporus undulatus
ACCCATAGCAATTCTGGACAGACTCATTCAGTCTCTGTCTCTATTGGTGGAGGGCTATTTACAACAAGAAACCCATGGATCTTAAAAGATCTCCAGTTTATTTATATACATCCATCCTTTTCCCCAATATGGGACTCAGGGTGGCTAACAGCAAATTTAATACAGTACAAATTCAAAACAATGCAAGGGGATTAAAATTATAACTATTTTTTTAATTAAACCATTTATACAGTTATACCTTGAAAATAGTAAATGGCATCAAAAACCACATACAAACCTTGACCTCTGAATTGCAGCTCAAACGATATCTCTGTTTTGCTTAGGATCCAGCCCTTGAGGCATCAGTATTTCCAGAAAGAAGAGAAAGTGGAAGTGCGAAATACTTTTTGTTTGGAGGAAGCGTCTA
>NW_024846502.1:0-1022 GCF_019175285.1 Sceloporus undulatus
AGTGAAATAGGAAGACAGTCTCCAAAGTCCTACAAAGGGGTCAGTGTATGTGTGTGTGTGTGTGTGTGTGTGTGTGCGTGCATGCATCTGTGTGTATTAAGGAGAGTAGGTATAACAGAGTGATCTAGAAAAATAATGAAAGAAGATAAGATCATTGAAAGAAAGAAGATGAAAAGGGGGAAAATGAGGGGGGGGATAAGTACAAACCAGTATCTCATAAAATCTACACATACCTGCTCAGTTTGGACTTTGTAGAGAAAGAACAACATAAATTCATGAGGCTTCCTAGTAAGTGGCTCTATGCCTAGATGGCTTTTTTGAAGGAACCTCGTGAACTTTTTTTAAAAAGTCAACATACATGTCATGTTATATGTAGATATACTCAACAATCTATCTGCTTATAAACCCCTGGTTTGTACTTATTTTCCCTCCCATTTTCCCCTTTTGCATCCTCTTTCAATTATCTTCTCCTCTTTCATTATTCTTTCATTCTTCTCAGATAGATTGTTGAGGACAAGCTGCTACTCTCCTATTGATGATACTAGCATATAAATACTACATCTACATATCTGTCTGTCTCATTTAGGTGCACATTACATTTTCCATATTTCTAGTAGCCCTTCATCTCACCTACTTTTAGATCAGTCTTTCTTAACAATGAGTGTACATGTGTGTGAGATGTTCCAGGCTTGATTCAGGTTGAGATAAGCAGTTAGGAACAAAACGATAGGACATTCAGAAAAATGTTCTTTGTCTTTCTCTTCTTCTATCCCTCCTTGTGTCTGGAACATTTTCAAACTCCCACGAAAACTACATTCTCCGCAATTCTTGTACCCCAAAAATGATGGAATAATGAGAGAAAGAGAGAAAGAAAGAGACCACTTCCATCAGCCAATGCCAGAGCATCAACCAGATAGTTGGAAGCAATTGTGGAAGGAAATGTCAGAGAAAATTCAGGAGTTTCCTTGCTCAAACATCTCAAAGTAAAATAAAGGACCAATATTTGATTTTTCCCTTCTTCT
>NW_024846503.1:0-1022 GCF_019175285.1 Sceloporus undulatus
GCCATTTTTTCCAATTCCGAAGCTTGCAATTTGGAAAACATGGCTGCCGAAGTGAATAACAGGGCCTGAATTCAACACTGGAGGCAACAGGAAGCCATTTTAAGGGGAAAGTCTGTGTGATAAAATCAGCCTAACTTCTGAATTTGGCTCAAATTCGGAAGAGGTAAGTTGGGCACCAGAAGCGGTGTGATAAAGTCCTAAATCATTCCCTCACCTCGCCTGTAGGGATTATTTGTTCCAGTTCCCTAAACACATGGGTTTTTGTTTTCTCTATCCATTTAAATTTCTATTTACGAGCTGAGAAATTTGTCATCTTCTCTGGTCAGGTGTTTGAATCTTCATATAGTTCATTTGCAAATGAACTAAGGGGGCAAGAATGTCCATTTGAAATTCAGTGTTCTGGGTAATTTTATTATTTTATTGCTTCAGTGTTTAACTGAGCAGTTAAACTTCCCCAAGGTCACCCAGTAGGTTTCTGTGGTCTTTGTGTTATGCTCTTTGGGCCAAACTTTACTTAAAACGAGCCCATTTGTCTTTTCAAAAAAGGAATAGCTGCCGAGTTTGCAAAGTGTGTGTGTATGTGTCTTCAAGTAACACAGTTTTCATGATCTGGATGTTTTTGGTTGCAGGTTCCAGCATTTCTCTGCATTGGCTACACCAGCTAGGCAATACTGGGAATTGTAGTCCAACAATAGCTGGAGGGCCATATGTTATGATAAAGTAACATAATGGTCCAAGCATTACTTAAAATGAGCCCCATTTGTCTGTTAAAAAGGGAATAGCTGCATAATGGAATAAGACGGCTATATCCTCCATTGAGACTCCAGGGAGAAAATCATGGGCTTGGGTTAAGTCCAGTATATCCACATATAATGCTAATAACAATCATGTAAGTTAGGTCTTAAATTTTGCTACTGACTGGCATAAAGTCACAATGTAAATTTAAGTTGTATCAAGTTCCAGCTAAAATCCAACATTGATAGGGTAGACTAATTTTCAATAAGTTAAACAATAACCAGGTG
>NW_024846504.1:0-1022 GCF_019175285.1 Sceloporus undulatus
TATTATTATTATTATTATTATTACAAGGATGCAAAACAGAAGCGGTGGGAAACACACAAGTCAGCTAGGTTTGAAGGCATTAATTCCCAGAACGCTGCTTTCTCTTCCTGAATGGGAGACAAAAGGGCCTCAGAGAGAAAGGGATAAAGGCCCGGTGGGATGCTAAGGGGGGCGATCCCTCCTACAAATTAAGGAAAATACGACGACTCTCAACAAATGAGAACTGTCCCTGGTTGCCATCTGCTTCTCGCACACATGGGCTCCTGCGCTGCACATTGTCTGGCTGCTTGGCTTTGTATTCTGCAGGAAGGGTCAGCCAAATCTGTCACTGTCATTGGATGAGAGTCAGAGGAAGGGAGAACTCCTCTGGAAGAAGAGTGTGGGGTTTCTTTGCTACACAACCTGCATACCCTGGGTATACAATCCCTCAAAGAATGGGGCATCAATGGATTTTGCCCTTTCATTCGCTCGCTTTACACAGGACTATGACTCTTGGATACCAAGGTTCAGATCCCTGCTCGGTCGTGTAAATCCACTGGGTGGCTCTGGGCAAGTCACACTCTCTCAGCCTCAGAGGATGGCGAGGACAAACCCCCTCTGAAGAAACCTATCCATAAAACCCATTATTGGGTTTGCCATATGTTGGAAATGATTTGAAAGCACACAACAACAACAATCCCCACATGTGAGCCAGCACTGGTCTATGACTCTGCAGACTAGGGTTTGAGTCCCTGCTTACCTATGGAAACCCACTGGGCAACCCCAGGAAGGTCACACTCTCTCAGCCCCAGAAAACCCCATTATAGGGTTGCCGTAAGTTGGACATGACTTGATGTCATGGAACAGCAATGTGATTTGAATGTTGAACTATGGTTCTGGGAGGCCAGGGTTCAAATCCAGACTCAGCCATGGAAAGCCACCGGGTACCCTTGGGCAGGTCACACTCTCTCAGCCTCAGAGGGAGACAAAGGCAAACCCCCTCCAAACAAATCTTGCAAGAAAATTCAAGGATAGGTTTGCCT
>NW_024846505.1:0-1022 GCF_019175285.1 Sceloporus undulatus
CAATCTAACCTTTACCTTTCCAGGCTATTCCTAAAGTAGGGGTCAACCTATTTGTTTCAGTTTGTCTCCAGTTCTTTCCTGCACCAAAATATTAGCTTACTGAATGGAGAAATAACATTTAACTGCTGCACTCAGTACTGACAAAATATAGTTGAGAGAGCCGGGCAAAGAAATAAAATGACAGACTTTAGCAACTGGAAGCAATGAAGTGCTTACCTGAGCTCCTCTTTCCTTTCTTGTGATACTAAACCAGGCAAAGTAAGGCATAGATTTTGATCACCATGAAATATTTCAGCTGCTGGATTGCTTTCTTCCACTCACTGTCCAAATGTCCAAAAGGACTGGCTGACAGTTCTTTAAAATGGGAAAATTCCCTTTCAAGTATGCAAAAAGATTATATACATTATTAAGCAATAAACTTTTAACTATATTTAACCAGCTTAAGTATTTTTCAAAATATGATGTTCTCTCTTTAAAAAACGTACCTTCTAAAGACTTACCATCATGTTGATGAGGTTCAGCTGAGAGGCTTTTCAGTTTGCTCTTTTTGAAGAATGTCTTGTTCTTTACCTTATATCAGAATTTTGTTACATGTTTGGTGGGTTTTGAAGCTGGTCAGAAGCTTGATATCTATGCAAAGTTGGGGATAGCCTGGCAAATGGAAATACTGAAATGCCTCATCCCATCTGCTGAATTGCTATTCTAGAATGGAAGGGTGTTTCTTACCTTTCCACTTCCAACCTTACCATATATTGTGTGTGTAGAGTTGAAGGAGTACAATTTCTTTATTTCCTAGTAATCCATATATCCTTCCCATAATTTATCCCAAGTTCTGTGACTGGTCTGAGTGGCAGGACCTTTCTTTCCTTTCCATTTCCCTACTAGGAAGTAAATAAATGAGAAATATGGAAAGCTCACCTGGAAAGCTGTTTTGGCTGTATGTTGTTAGATTACATATTATTATATAACCTACCTTATTAATCTTTTCTTCTTTCCAATTTTGTACATTCGGTTTTTCCTTC
>NW_024846506.1:0-1022 GCF_019175285.1 Sceloporus undulatus
ATTTATTTTATTTATTTTTATTTATTTTATTTATTTTATATTTTATTTTATTTATTTATTTTATTTATTTTATATTTTATTTTATTTATTTTATTTATTTTATATTTTATTTTATTTTATTTTTTCTGGCCATATTTTGATCAATAGACAAATCCTGGTGTCTTCTCCTGCTCCATATCTGTTTCAAGTCACTCTACCTAAATTTAGAAGAGCCTTTTCTCTGGCACGATTTAATGCCCTCCCCTCAGCGGTTTTGGAAGGCAGGTTCAAGAAAATTCCCTTCCATGCACGGCTTTGTCCCTGCAACGAGGGAGACATTGAAACTCTTGAACATATATTCTTATATTGTCAATTCTATAAAGATACTCGACTTCAACTGATTACCCCTCTTTTGGGAAAATTCACAAGTTGTACAGATACCTCACTTGTTTGTAATCTTTTGAACTGTTAGATACCTAGCATTGTATACAAAGTAGCAGAATTTTGTTACATTGTATGTAAAATACGTCCTCTAATGAAGAGATGAAATTGAAATATTAACTGAGACTGATATTGATAGAGAACTGGAAGCTATCAGAGTCAGATGCGGACTGTGTTATATGGCTCATGTCTTGTCCTCTGTGATTGTATTTTATGTATAACAATTGCATTTTATCCTTTTATCTCTTTTATCTCTTTTGCTATTCATAGCCGTAGTGCAATCTAAAAGTTTTTACAATTAGAGCTTAATATTGGTTTTTATGATTGCTATTGTATTTGCTGGTCAATGACCGAATAAACTTTATTACATTAATGCAACCATAAGTGAAAGAAATATAAGTTAACATGCCCCCAGTTATTCTGTGTGTCTTATCTTTCAGTTTACTATAACCACTAATTCACCATTTAGGTATGATGGCACTTCGAAGGTATGGGCTTATGGAGGTGTTATCCTAAGACACACAAAAAACATTCTTTCTGGTATTACAACATATATTGAGAGTAAACCTCTAAGGCCAGTGAATAAAAAAACACAGTACAAG
>NW_024846507.1:0-1022 GCF_019175285.1 Sceloporus undulatus
ACTGAGATCGAACAGAGCCCCAATCCAGGATATTGCCAATCCCCTTATCAGCGCACTGGCCAACACACTCCAAAAAGAGGAGCCAGTACGCATTCAGTTCGGCAGCTCGCGCATTCACGTGAGTTCGGATTGGGCCATTCGAATGCTGGTATGATGGTATTGTGCGAAATAACGTGAATTCGAACCGCCCAGTGCAGAAGAGCCCCAGTTCCAGACTCATCTGATAATGGCCATAGAATCATAGTGTTGGAAGAGACCACAAGGACAATCCAGTCCAACTCCATTCTGCCATGCAGGAACTCTCAGTCAAAGCATCCCTGACAGATGGCCATTCAGTCTCTGTTTAAAGACCTCCAAAGAAAGAGACTCCACCAAAATCTCCAAGGAAGAAGTGTGTTCCTCTGTTGAACAGCCCTTACTCTCAGGAGGTTCCTCCTAATGTTGAGGTTGAATCTCTTTTTCTTGCAGTGAGTCAACAGTGCAGTGCAGCAGCTAAAAAGGCCAATGAGATTTTAGGCTGCATGAATAGAAGTATAGTGTCTAGATCAAGGGAATAGTGCCACTCTATTCTGCTTTGGTTAGGCCTCACCTGGAATACTGTGTCTAGTTCTGGGCCCCACAATTTAAAAAGGATGTGGAGAAACTGGAGCCTTGTGTCCAAAGGAGGGCGACTAAAATGGTAAAGGGTCTGGAAACCATGAAGCCCTTTGAGGAATGACTCAGGGAGCTGGGGATGTTTAGCTTGGAGAAGAGAAGGTTAAGAGGTGATATGATAGCTCTGTTTAAATACTTGAAGGGATGTCATATTGAGGAGGGAGCAAGCTTGTTTTCTGCTTCTCCAGAGAACAGGACCTGGAGCAATGGATGCAAGCTCCAGGAAAAAAAGATTCCAGCTCAACATTAGGAGGAACGTCCTGACAGAAAGGGCTTTTGACAGAGGAACATACTCCTTCCTAAGAGATTGTGGTGGAGTCTCCTTCTTTAAAGGTCTTTAAACAGAGGCTGGATGGGCATCTGTCAGG
>NW_024846508.1:0-1022 GCF_019175285.1 Sceloporus undulatus
GAGAATGATTCTATGTATTCCTACATGGCAGAATCATTCTATGTATTCCAGCATGGGAGACTTAATTAATATAGTCCTGCATGGGAGAACCATTCTATGTATTCCTACTTGGCAGAATCATTCTATGTATTGCTGCGTGGGAGAAAGATTCTATATATATCTGAATTGTAGAAGTATTCTATGCATTCCTGCAAGGGAGAAACATTCGATGTATCCCAGCATAGGAGAATGATTCTATGTATCCAACTATGGGAGAATCATTCTATGAATTCCTGAGTGGGATAGTTAAACTATGTATTCCTCCATGGGAGAATCATTCTTTCTATTCCTACATGGCAGAATCATTCTATGTATTCCTGCAAGGGAGAAACATTGGATGTATCCCAGCATAGGAGAATGATTCTATGTATCCCACTATTGGAGAATCATTCTATGTATTCCTACATGGCAGAATCATTCTATTAATTCCTGAGTGGGTTACTTAAACAATATATTCCTGCATGGGAGAACCATTCTATGTATCCTTACATGGCTGAATCATTCTTTCTATTCCTACATGGCAGAATCATTCTATGTATTACTGCATGGGAGACTTAATCAAAATATTCCAACACAGGAGAAGCAATCTATGTATTCCTAAATGGCAGAAGTATTCGATGTATCCTTGCATTGGAGAAGAATTCTGTGTATTGCTGCATGGGAGAAACATTCTATATATATCTGAATGGGAGAAGTATTCTATGTATTCCTGCATGGGATAAACATTCGATGTATCCCAGCATAGGAGAATGATTCTATGTATCCCACTATTGGAGAATCATTCTATGTATTCCTACATGGCAGAATCATTCTATGAATTCCTGAGTAGGATACTTAAAGAATATATTCCTGCATGGGAGGACCATTCTATGTATCCTTACATGGCTGAATCATTCTTTCTATTCCTACATGGCAGAATCATTCTATCTATTCCTGCATGGGAGACTTAATCAATATATTCCTGCATGGGAGAACCATTCTAT
>NW_024846509.1:0-1022 GCF_019175285.1 Sceloporus undulatus
GGTTCCAAAAAGGTGAAGCTGAAATGTGTATCCATGCCATTTGACACCACTTTAACTGCCATGGCTCCATCTTACAGAATCCTGGGATTTGCAGATTTGTGAGGCACCAGCACTCTTTGCAGAGAAGGCTAAACATCCTGTAAAACTACAAATCTCCATAGGATGGAGGCATATCATTTAAAATGGTGTCAAACTGCATTATTTCTACCGTGTAGATGCATCACTTCTTCCTTACTCCAATGTTACTCACGTGAGAGTTCTGGCATGGTGATTTATGTGTTTGTGTGTGTGATTTCTCTCTGGTGTGGATTGTGTGTGTGTGTGGCTTCAAGTTGCAGGTCAACTAATAGTGACCCCATGAATTTCAAAGGGTTTTCTTAGGCAAGGAATCCTCAGAAATGGTTTTGTCAGTTCCTTCCTCTGAAATATAGCTACAGCACCTGGTATTTGTTGGTCCCCTGTCATCCAGGTACTAACCAGGGCTAATCCTGCTTAGCTGCCAAGATCAAATGGAATGGATTCTGGTGCCTTTACGATATTTAGGCACTTGTGCAGGTTACCTACCTTTCCAAAATTAAAACACTCCTGGTCCACTGAGTTGTAGTAATTTGGTTATCAAGAGTGCCCATTCAGGTGAATCTCTCCTAACTCTATTAAATTTGTATTTAAAGATTAATCCTGTTAAAATATGACTGGCAGATATTATCCTTAGCACTTGTAACTCAGATTGGCAAAGTGAAAACTAGTGAGAGCTCCTGTTCCTTTAATGGTTGTGTAGATGAGGGAATTTCAGCAGGTGTTGTTTATAATCGACCAGGTAACAAGAAACATCTGCTGAAATTCCTTCACCTATTAGGCCTAAGTACGCTAAAGGCCCCAGATCCCATCTGATCTTGGAAGCTAAGCAGGGTCAGTCCTGGTTAGTACTTGGATGGGAGATCACCAATGAATACCAGGTGTCATGGGCTAAATTTCAGAGGGAGAAACTGATAAAACCAGTGAGTATGCCATGCCTAAAAAAA
>NW_024846510.1:0-1022 GCF_019175285.1 Sceloporus undulatus
AAGGCCAGATCACAGCCACAGCATGAGGCTGCCACAGCCCCAATCCATCTAGGAAAGAGGCAGAATCCTGCCACCCGTTTGGGGCAGTCTGTTGAGCCCCCTAGTATTTTACCTCAACCCACCAAATACTTCTCTGAATTTGAACTGGCCCTCTGCTTGAAAAGTGTGCATCATCTGTGGTGCAGGGGGAAGGGAGGCACAAATATAGTGGAGGACATCAATTTGAGTGGGACATTAAGGATGAAAATAATGCTTTTTAAAATGATTGAAAATGAATTTGTTAAGTTTCAGTAAACCTGACAAGGAAAATCTGAAATAGGCAAGTACTGTATAGTTCGTGACTTATTTTCCCTAGAGAAAAAAGGCACATGCATATTCTTTGCTTAGAAAGTTTCCTGCATATTCTGGTCAGAAATTAACATTTCTGACAAAACGGGGGGGGGGGGGGGGGATTTAAAAAGGATTTAACTGCAGATAGTCTTTGAAAACCGTTTTGTTTTGTTTTTTTGCAACTTTCTCACAGTGAGGAGAAAAATAGTGAAATTATTTGTTCTTGTCTGTGATGATTAAAATTTATGAAGATTTACATCCGTACTTGAACACAAACAATATCCTGTATAAAATCTGGGAAGATTAAATACACCAAATTAATGAGGGTTCCTATTGCAATGTGTTAAACAAGATTAGGATATCTGGAAGTACAATTTTTCCCTTTTGGGGGGGGGGGAGGGGGACCAGAGCAGGTGGAAGATCAGGTTGTTGCAGTACTCTGAAAGGGAAAAGAAAAATGTCAAGATTATCTGGAGATGGCAGCAGACTAGCTGTGAAACTAAAAAATACAGTTGGCCCTTCTTATACACGGATTTTTTATACACGGATTCAAGCATACACGGTTTGAAAATGTTCCAAAAAAGTATAAATTTACCTTGATGTTCCATTTTTTATTAGGGACACTATTTTACTATGTCATTATATTTAATGGGACTTGAGCATACATGGATTTTGTTATACACGTGGGATCT
>NW_024846511.1:0-1022 GCF_019175285.1 Sceloporus undulatus
AATGACATCACTGCTACGGAAGGCTCTCTTGACCAATCAGAGAGCATTCCGTAGCAGTGATGTCATTCTGCATTTGCATAAACCTCCCTTTACTGCCTGAAGAAGACCTCCATTGACTGGAGCCCAGTCATTGCACTTTCCCAAGGCAAGGCTTGCACCTATTTCCCAATGTTGTTCTTGGTGCCTGCCTTCCAGTTGTTTCCAGGTTTTATGGTAACCTTATGGGAGTCTCTGAAGGGGTTTTCTTGGCAGGTTCCTTCAGAGTGGGTTTCCCATGGCCATCCTCTGAGGCTGAGAGAGTGTGACTTGCCCAAGGCTTCAGATCTTTTGAAGCCTCTTTGCTTTATCTTCTAGAAGGCAGCTGAAGTGTTGCTTCTTGCTCTGAAGAAGGAGAGGAACCTTCTGGCATCCAAAAGGCTAACATTCTCTGGAGTTATGTCTGATAATATGTATATATAGGATTGCAATACTTGTTCATTTATTAAAAGATTTATAGTGCATCCCAATGTTAGGAAATTACATGTATGTGATTACAAGATAGAGCTGTAAGCTAAGTATTGTAAACAGTCAAGTTCCAGTGGCAGTTAACAGTTGACACTTGCATCGTGGAATGTTGATGCTATCAGTGTTCTTCTGAGAGAGAGTGTCAGTTATGACAGTTGGTGTAAGAGTAACTGCCTCTCTGTTTTGTTGTTATGGTTGTTTGGTTGACAAAGTAATTTATTTATTAAAGCCCTCGTGTAGAGTGAAAGCTTGAAGTGCTTTTGTCGTTATTCCTTAAGCCGGGAACTCAAGGCCGTTTGCAGTAGTGAAGAAGAAAGGTTTTCCTTCTTGGCCTTTGCAGACATCTCTTCAGATTCCTTCTCCCTGGTGTCCTGTTGACATGGTTCAACTCTACAGGTGGTTGTGGTGGATACAGCACGTCTTTCCACGCCCCAACACCCATATCTTAGAATCTCATAGCTATGTCCCTTATTTTTTTTTTTATAATTTTTATTAAGTTTTTCATAATTCAAAAAGAA
>NW_024846512.1:0-1022 GCF_019175285.1 Sceloporus undulatus
GACAGTAAGGGCTGTTCGACAGTGGAACACACTCTCTCAGAGTGTAGTGGAGTCTTCCTCCTTGGAGGTCTTCAAACGGAAGCTGGGTGGCCATCTGTCGGGGATGCTTTGATTCGGATTTCCTGCATGGCAGGGGGTTGGACTGGATGGCCCTTGTGGTCTCTTCCAACTCTATGATTCTATGATTCTATGATCCCAGGATGAGTATTCAGGACATAATAGAGATTCCATTGCACTGATCATTAGTCTTAAACTGGCTGGGTTTATCTCAGTGGTAATATTGGAATCCCCCTAACTTATTGTGCTGGATGACTTCAGTCTCTATGCTGAGACCATTCTGTTGAAAGCAACTCAAGACTTCATGTCATCCATGATAACCATGGTTCACAAAAAAAAAAAAAAAAAAAATTCATAGCACTCAACAGCCTGCAATGAAGAATTTTATGACAGTTTACAAACAAAATTTCTTGGCTCCATTCTGATGCTATAGTTGACACAAGTCCAGTGGCTGTAACATTGGCTGCCTTGTGTTATTGCATACATTTCAATTTGTACAGCCTGAGGCTGTGGAGACGATCCTTGGAGTTTTAAAAACCAGCTTATAATATTGATGTTTGCTTTTTTGACCGAAGGGAAGAGCCAAAGGGAAGGGCCTGGGATGCGTGCCCAAGCCCTTCCCTTCGGCCGAAAAGGCCCCTTGGAGCTCTTTTGGCCAAGGGAAGAGCCGAAGGGAAGGGCCTGGGACGGGAACCCAAGCCCTTCCCTTCGGCCTCCCTCCCCTTCAGCCGAAAGGGCCCCTTGGAGCCCGTTTGGCCGAAGGAAGAAACCGAGGAGGAGAGGGTGGGCACACGCCTCCTCCTCCCCGCGGGGCTTCGGCAGACCTGAGGTGTCCTTCGGAGGACACCTCAGGCCTGGCAAAGCCTCAAGGCTCCGGCACCGGCATGCGGCTCCGCCCCCGGAGGGTGGAAGCTCCCTCCTGCCTTCGGCCCCCCAGTTGTCTTAGGGACAGCAACCCGGCCCCC
>NW_024846513.1:0-1022 GCF_019175285.1 Sceloporus undulatus
GATTCATTTAAATGCCTATAAACAGGGTGACTCAAGCAAGGAGAAGGCCTCTGGTCACTCATCAACCTCTAATGCTTACATGCATTGAGGATCTTTGGTAAAAACATCTCATATGAGGTGAGAGATATATTGGATTAAGGTGACCAACCAAACTCCATGTTAGTGGCAAAAGGATTATGTTCCTGTTATAAAACAGTGCACCTCAGTCAGCTAGCCTCAAAAGATGTGGCTCTCCTTGCCTTCCCTTCTTTCTTGGAGAGATGTCTGTTAAAGGGATGAAACTAAAGAAACAAAAAACAACACAGTTTCTTCCATGAGATGGTTCTCACTAATATAGGGGGTTAAGAAAAAACTGTTTATCAAAAACAAACAGACTCCATGGGGGGGAGAAACCCCCCCTTCCTCCATGAGTGTTTTAAAACAATATACTGTAGTCAGTTTTTTCTGCTAAGAGGTTGCTTCAAATCCTATTCAGACATCCTGCAGAGCCCTGAGGACTCTGCCACAAAGACCACAATTGCCTCTTACCTTGTCTAGATAGTTACATTTTAAATAAGAATGCCTGCTGATGGGCTTGCCATTCTACTGCTCCCTGCCCTGGATAGGCCTATTGTAACAAGGTCTGTCTTGCATATGATGAATTGGGCTCAAGGCCATGAAGGGTCAGGCTGCCAATCTTTTTCTTTTAGTGGTCAGGAAGCTACAAATTCCTTTGCATATTGTTGGGCATGCTTTGATTGTAATTTCCTGCATGGCAAGGGGTTGGACTTGATGGTCCTTGTGGTCTCATCCAACTCCATGATTCTATGGTTTTATGGTCATAAGGTTAGCTGCTGTATGGGTGAGTGTCTTATCCCTGATTGGGTTTTCATGGCATGGTCTGGTCCAAACAACACCATTGGTTTACTACATTTGGGGCTGGAAAAACGGATTTCCTAGTGCCTATGCCTTGTTTTCTGCTAGCGAAAACGCTCAGATTTAATATACCATACAGCTCCATATAGAGACTTACACCAGCCACC
>NW_024846514.1:0-1022 GCF_019175285.1 Sceloporus undulatus
GGAGTTTTAGGTTTGGGTGTTTTAATTTATTCTTTGCTTTGGAGTGGGCAGTTTTGGTTTAAACACAGAATTTCTGTCCATGATGTGCTAGGGTTGCCTCAGGCAGTGCATACACACGTCCTGCAACCCTAACACATCATGTAGGCACTGCAGTTGTGCAGCACCATACATATGCCGCACACAACGATTACATCGCAGCTGCGCCACCTCCAAATAGCGCTGCGCAGCTGCAACGTAACCGTGCCGTCTTTGGCACTTCGCGGTGCCGCAAAAAGCCACTTTTTGGCGCTCCTTCTTTGCTGTGCAGCAGCACCACACAATTTGTATGCTGCGGTGCTCCTGTGCAGCAGAGGGAGGAGCCAAAGAGGCATCTCTTTTTGGTGGTCTGTACCCCGCCTGAGTGTTCTTAATAAAGTTCTTTGTTGTTTCAACACACTGGACTCTTTTATGCACAGTAGTTCTGAATTTGCACAAAACTGACCCTTTCTTCTCTCTTCAGTCCTCAGCTCCATAATAACAGAGGGAAACACAGAGAGAGAGAGAGAGAGAGCTATATGTACAAAGCAGAGTCTTCCCAGCCATTCCCTCCTGAGTACATCTCCACAGCTTGGGCTCCATTCCGGAAGGAAGGAAGGAAAGGTGTTCTCCTTCCCTTCTTCCAAAGGCCGCAAGTGGAATAAGCAGCACCAGCAGCAAGGGCCTTGTTATGCCTGCACATGCTGAGGAGGGACCTTTCGGGCATATGTGCATGTTCAGTCTCAGTCACTGAAGCCATTGTTGCCCTCGCAGTCTGTTCTGAGGGAGGGGGGAAGTGGGGAGAGCCCTTGTTCATTCAAAGGAATGGCTGGAGGTTCTTCTGGTGGGCTCTTATAAGAAGGAAGGAAACCCTGATCTCCTCCCCCCAAAGAAAGTCAGGGGGTCTGCCAGGCCTCCTCTCCCCCTTTCCTTCCCTGCTCCCTCCTCGGTGGATTCCTTGGGGGTCAAATACTTGGGGGGTTATCATGAGAAGAGAGGGCAGGGGG
>NW_024846515.1:0-1022 GCF_019175285.1 Sceloporus undulatus
CCCAGTTATATAGCCACATTCTGTGCTGCTCCTGGCCTTGCTGCAGTGGAGCGATTGGTAGTTCGAGGGTGGCGACATGCTCCAACGCTGCAATGGTAAAAAGAAGTGTTTAGACTTTGCTTGTTGTTTCTTGCTCTCTTCACCCTTAAATGTAGGGGCCATTCAGACTACATTTTACCCCGGTTCCCAAACTGGTTTAAAAGTTGGAAGTTCACACTCGCGCCGATTTTAACACAACTCAATCAGGGACTTGTACAAGAGATCCAGGGCAAATCCCCCTTAGCGTGGTTTTTCTGAAAGCGGACTATTGGCCCTTTCTTTTTGGAAACAATCGGCTCTTCCTTGCTGCTGGCAAATATGAACTCAGCCCCAGTCATGATCGGATCAAGTTCAGGGGGTAGATTGCCCCGACTGAGGTAAAGGGTAGTAAGAACTTGTTTCCAGGGAGATTCGATATGGGGGCACCCGAATCTGCCCAGTTCTATATAGGGCAAATGAGGGAGTGGGAATGGGGCCTTTGTGAAGGTGGGGGAACTGACCTTCCTGGTGCTGGCCCTCCAGGTGAGCGATGCATTGGGCAAGGAGTCCCTCTCCTCATCGCCTGCAGCCTCTGGATCCGTGGAGGCAGGGCCTCTTCTCCAGCATCACCTGGAACAAGGAACCAGAACAATGGAGAACAACAGATGGATGTGTGCATATATGTACATATGTGGAGGCATCTCTACCTAAGTGCACTCAGACTTATACCTTAATCTGAACACCTACTGGCTGCAGAAATGAGCTCCAGTGCCTGAAGGCAACTCATAACCGTTCCAAGTCTCTAAACATAAACCTTGCATAGAACATGTCTTTGCATACATAACCATAGATATCTGTCTGAACATGTGAATGTTCACACACACGTACTTACATACATATGTGTATGTATATATAATTTTACCTGTGTATATATATGTGTGTGTGTGTGTGTGTGTGTATATATATATATATCATATATGTATATATATTATTAATTGTCTATA
>NW_024846516.1:0-1022 GCF_019175285.1 Sceloporus undulatus
TTGTGCTAGGCGTTCATCCTAAATAAAGACACAGGTTCCGTTAGTTCTTAGTTCCCACTTAAGTCAACAAGACTAAGTTTTCTTAAGGGAGTAGTGTGGTGTAGTGGTTTGAGCATTGGATCACAGCTCTGCAGACCACAGTCTGATTCCCCATACAGCCATGAAAACCCATTGTGTGACTTTGGGCAAGTCACTCTCAGCTCCAGAAAACCCCATGTTAGGGTTACCTTAGGGTCACCATATGTCAGAAGGGCAGCAATGAAAGAACTAGACAAGATCCTAAAATGTGAAGATATACAACTGAACACTAAAATTAGAATTGTCCAAGCCATAGTATTCCCCATCACCATGTGTCCGGGTGAGAGAGCTGGACAGTGAAGAAGGTGGACAAAAAGAAAATCAACTCATTTGAGATGTAATAATAATAATAATAATACTGTTTATTTATAGCCCGCTTTTCCAAAAGAGATCAAAGCGGGTTACAACAAGAGCATAAAACAATGTACAATTTACAACAGTATCCACATCATAAAAACACATGAAACTACACCAAATTTAAAACAAGATTTAAAAACACGATAAAAAAATTGCAAACATTAAAAACCACAACAAAAACTAGCTTAAAAGTGCCAGTGTAATGGGGGGAGAACAGATGTCACAATGCATGGGGGAAAGCCTGTTGGAAGAGGTAGGTCTTCAGCTTCTTCCTGAACAGATCAAGGGAGGTAGCCGAGCGGAGCTCGCCGGGAAGAGAGTTCCAAAACTGCCGGGCCGAGATGGAAAATGCCCTCTGTGCAGTCGAGATGTACTTCGTATTAGGAACCCTCAACAATTGCTTCCCGGCCAATCTGAGAGTGCGGGTTGGATTATATGGGGAGAGGCGGTCCTCCAAGTACCCTGGGCCCAAGCCATTTAGGGCTTTATAGGTAATAACCAACACCTTGTATTGGGCCCGGAAGCGAATGGGCAGCCAATGAAGATCTTGCAGAATGGGTGTTATGTGGCTAGTCCTGGGGCATCCA
>NW_024846517.1:0-1022 GCF_019175285.1 Sceloporus undulatus
TAAGCCATTCCTCATAGGGCTTGATGGTTTCCAGATCCTTCACCACTTTGGTTGCCCTCCACTGGGCATGTTCAAACTTTTCAACATCCTTTTGAATTGTGGGGCTCAGAACTGGATACAGGATTATTCCAAGGGAGGCCTGACCAAAGCAGAAGAGAGTGGCACTATTACTTCCCTTGATCAAGAAACTATACTCATATTGATGCAGCCTAGAATGACATTAGCCTTTTTAGCTGCCACATCACTCTCTTGGCCAATGTTCAACTTCTGGTCTACTGGGAGTCCTAGATCCCTTTCAAGTGTAGTTTAATTGAGATAGCAACATCCTGTAGAATATTTGAATTTGTGGTTTAGTGAGGCACTATTGCTCTCCACTTTATAAGGATACTAAATACCCCATTGTAAACTGCCAATTGTCATAACCAGCTTCTGTGGTTCATCCAGAATGGTATTGCGGTTTAGGGGGGAATTGTTAGTAGTTTAAATGTTAGTAGTTTTAAGTCATTGGTAAGTATAATGGGGCCTAGAACTTCTTGGGGGAAGGGAATCAGTTGTGGAGGCTCTTAACTGTCTGGTTTGTGAGATTTGGGTGGCAGGCATGCCCCAGGGAGAGAGGCCAATGAGAACGGTGGAAGAAGAAGGCAAGAGGTACCTTGGCAGCTGGGTTGGTTAGGGGCTGAAGGGGGAGGAAAGGGAGGAGTGTGGAGATAGTGAACGACGGAGGGAAAAGATTTCGACTCTTCAGAGACTGCTTAGATGTGTTAATGGATGCTTCTGCCGGAGTTTCTCAATAAACCTTTTGGTTCAAGCAAAGGACTTTTTAATTCTGAAATTTAGGATTTTGTGGGAAGGAAGCATGGAGATTAATGCTTTTCTCACCCAAATGGTACTTAGCACATCGCTGAGCAAGTTTCCTACCCTTTTTGGTCCCTCTTCCATCCTTTTGAGGCTCTGGAGAGGGTTGTTGGGGAAAATATCTCCCTTGGCCATGCAATGGATCAGAGAGGGCTCAACAGTGGTAA
>NW_024846518.1:0-1022 GCF_019175285.1 Sceloporus undulatus
CATGGCTCACTGGAGGTCTTTAAATAGAGGCTGGATGGCTATCTGTCGGGGATGCTTTGATTTACATTTCCTGCATGGCAGGGGGTTGGACTGGATGGCCTTGTGGTCTCTTCCAATTCTACAATTCTATGATTCTATGGTTCTATGAAAAATGCTTGGAAAGATAGAGGGTAGAAGAAGGAGAAGAAAACCATATGGGAGTTTTGGAGATGGATAGACTCTGTCAAGGAGGTCATGAGTCTGAATTTGGAGGACCTGAGCAGAGCAGTGGAGGATAGGGAGTCTTGGAGATGGTTCATCCACAAGGTCTCCAGGAATCAGGGATGACTGAAGAACAGTTAACAACAACTTTTGCCCATGGCCCTTTGACCAACTGAGACTGCTGACAAAGCTGGTGATGCTAGTTAGGAATTCTGGGAGATGTTGGTCAACCATCTTTGGGAATCTGGACGAACTCAAGAAAGATCCTGTACTAATACTCCAAGCTTGTAAACATTACAGTCTGCAGATTATGATTTAGTATAAGACAGATGTTTTTTTCTACAGTTCGCCCTTGAAACTCACGGGGCATCCATTCTGGACCTTCCCCCCCACCAGTGAGTTTCCAATATTGCACGTATTCAAGCCCCATAGGCTTGAATGAGGCACATGCATGCGGGGTTCACACCATGGGTGCATGCTCCATTGCCATTAATGGTGGTTGCCGCTCCGTGGATTTCCAAGTCTGCAGATCTCAAGTCCGTGGACTTGAAGGGGCAACTGTATTTTGTTCTGTAATTGTGTGTGTGTGTGTGTGTGTGTTTTAATTATGTGCTTCTATTCTGCATATTTCTAAGACTTAAACTTTGGCTGAAACTGTGTTGCAGAAATAATGCAGTTTGACACTGCTTTAACTGCTGTGGCTCGATACTATGGAATTATGAGATTGTAGTTTGATCTGGCACAAGAGCTGTCTGACCAAGAAGGAGGATACGGGCCTCGGAAGTAGATTCAAGATCCAAATATTCAAGATCCAGCACCTG
>NW_024846519.1:0-1022 GCF_019175285.1 Sceloporus undulatus
A
This sequence comes from Sceloporus undulatus, assembly GCF_019175285.1. Taxonomy (NCBI): domain Eukaryota; kingdom Metazoa; phylum Chordata; class Lepidosauria; order Squamata; family Phrynosomatidae; genus Sceloporus; species Sceloporus undulatus. The sequence goes on from NW_024846519.1 coordinate 2, forward strand.
GGAGTCTTAGTAGACCGTCAGTGTGATGCTTCAGCTAAGAAAGCCAATGCAATTCTTGGTTGCATCAACAGAAGTGTAGTATCTAGATTGAGGCAAATGATAGTACAGTGGGCCCTTATTATCTGCTGGGGTTTGGTTCCAGGATCCTCTGCAGATAACAAAGTCCATGGATCAAGGTTTGCTGTTTAAATCTGTGGATAAAAAATCCATGGATAAGGAGGGCCGACTGTATTCCAGTCCATTCTGCTTTGGTCAAGCTTCACCTGGAGTAATCCTGTGTCCAGTTCTAGGCCCCACAATGCAAATAGGATGTTGAGAAGCTGGAACGGTGTCCAGCGACTAAAATGTTGAAGGGTTTTGAAACCATGAAGCCCTATGAGGAAAGACTTAGGGAGCTGGGGGTGTTTAGCCTGGAGAAGAGACGATTAAGAGGTGATATGATAGCCCTATTTAAATATTTGAAGGGATGTCATATTGAGGAGGGAGCAAGCTTATTTTCTGCTGCTCCAGAGAACAAAATACAGAACAATGGATGCAAGTTACAGGAAAAGAGGTTCTAGCTCAACATTAGGAGGCAGTTGCTGACAGTAAGAGCTGTTTGACAGTGGAATATGCTGCTGCCTTGTAGAGTGGTGTAGTCTCCTTCTTTGGAGGTCTTGAGATAGAGGCTGGATGGCCATCTGTCTCAGGGAGGGCTTGGATAGTGTTTTCCTGCATGGCAGAACGGGGTTAGATTGGATGGTCCTTGGGGATTTCCTCCGACTCTATGATTTTAGGATTACAAAAAGGCAATAATTAAATAGCAGCAAGACTGAGAATCCACATTAGGCATTCCTTTTGCATTCTGGCACCTCCTAGCCAGCGTCTGGATGCCCATCAGGATTGCCTCAATGCCCATCTGTGCCTGTTGCACATTGGGTCCATGGTGCATGAGTCACTCCACCGTCAACTATTGCACAGCGGTTGTCTTGATGTTGTAATGTTACAGTAGCCCCTCAGGTGAAGACGGATATTGCAAAAG
>NW_024846520.1:0-1022 GCF_019175285.1 Sceloporus undulatus
TATGTCTCAACTTAGGGGGGATTTATGGGTCAGATCCCTTGCAAAGTCTTTTTTCTTTTCTAATGGGGACAAAGCCTTGAGAAGCCCTGGACCCCTGAGAAGAAGAGGAGGGGGCTTAGAGAGAGGGGGGTAATAAGGGGGTAGAGGCAGGGTTGCCATTAGTCAGAAAGGAGTTGGGCACACAACAACAACAATAACAACCGCAACAGCAGAGGAGGAAGGGGGAGGAGGAGAAAAAAGGGGAAAGAGAAAGAAGAAAAGGAGGAGAAAGAAGAAGAATAGGAACAAAGAGAAAAAGAAGATGAGGAGGGGGAAAAAGGAAGAAAAAGGAGAGGAGGAAGAGGAGGGGAAGAGGAGGAGAAGAAAAAAACGGAATAACAAGAAGAGAAGGAGGGGAAAGAGAAAGAGGGAAATAACAAAAAGCAACTTGCCTGCAAAGCCCCCTATGCTTGGAGCATGCCAAATAAGGAAGCAGAGGGCTGGCTCCTTGAGGGGGCTGGCCAATAGGGGAAGGGCAGAGCAGCAGACCCCGCCCCTGCTATCTCCAGCCGCTGCTGCTGCTCCAGCCTGCTGCTGAGCACTGTATGAAAGGGAGGCAGCAGCCCTGGGAGCCCTGAGTCGGGCAGCCACCCAGGAATGGGAGGAGGGCGGGGCGGGACCGGGCACGCCCCCCAGGAGACGGGAAAGTCCCGTCCACCGCCGTGAAATGGCAACCCTAAGTATAGATGCAGCTTTGGTCTCCTGGTCCCTCTCCCAAAGAAAGAGAGAGAAAATGGAGGGAGAGAAGTTGGTTCACTTACTTGCATTGAAGGAGAAAGGTGCTGGCTGGTAGCAAAAGCCTAGTGGTCACAGCATGGCGCAGCATCCTCAGAGATGTGAGCTTTTGCAAGAGCATTTCACTTGAAATTGGTTCTTCCCTCCATCTGAAATATTAGCAGAGCTTCATGTTAATACACTCATTCCTCAAAGAAAGAGAGAGAAAATGGAGAGGGAGAAGTTGTTCCATTTACTTGCATGGAAGC
>NW_024846521.1:0-1022 GCF_019175285.1 Sceloporus undulatus
TAGCCCACATCCCTTGATACCAGTCGTTAGTACTTCCAAAAGAGCCAGAGCAGTGCTAGGATGCAAAGAAACTAGGATTCAAATACCAACTCAGCCATGTAAGCCCACTGGGTTTGCTGCCACACAACAGAATTAATGCAGTTTGATGCTGCTTTAACTGTCATGGCTCCATCTAACAGAGAAAGCTAAATAGCTCACAAAACTACAATACCCAGAATTGCATAGCATTGAGGGTGAGGGAGTGGAGATCAGTGCTAGGGGTTGGGAGATCAGTAGGTCAAGGTGGATGGAAAAGAGTTGGGGGTGGGGGACAGGGTGAGATGGATTGGTGGTGAGCGAAGAGAGATGAGGCATTGGAAGGGGGGAAGAGAGATCAGTGTAGGGGAGATGAGGGGAAGAGATGAAAGGGGGGGGGGGGACAAGCAGTCCTGGCTGCCAACACCTTCCAAACAGCAAATATTGTTGATGTTGGCAGCCAAGATGACTGCAAAGGGGAGAGGAGCAGAAGAACAGAATCACACCCACTCATACCTTGTGGCTGTCTGGGAAGTGGAACTGCTGTAGAAGGGACTTATTGTACCAAGGCAATCATGGAAATGCAGTGAAATTTAGACTACTGTATTGATGTTTGCCCATCTACAGTAACAAATTGAATGCAAGGCAGCAGCAGAATAGATACAACATCATGAGATAATTACCAGCCCAAACCACTTTTGTTCTACTTTTTAACCTCATACGATAATCTCTTAAATTAGCTTCTCCTCCCCCCCAGCCACAGTTATTGTGGTTTCAGGGTTTACTTTCTGCTCTGCTCAGCATCTGCCTTCTGGCTAGAAACCTGTTGTTGTTGTTGTTGTTGTTGTTGTTGTTGTGTGCCTTTAAATCATTTGCGATTTATGGCAACCTTAAGGTGAACCTATCATGGGGTTTTCATGGCAAGTTTCTTCAGAGGGGGTTTACCATTGCAATCCTCTAAGACGGAGAGACTGTGAGTTGCCCAAGGTCACCCAGTGGGTTTACAT
>NW_024846522.1:0-1022 GCF_019175285.1 Sceloporus undulatus
GAACCTTGTACTGAAAGATCTTGGATCTGACTGTGAATGCCAGGAATATGCGGTGCTCCTCCCTTATTGAAATGTGGAAATATGCGTCCTTCAAGTCCAATGTTACGAACCACGTGTCCTTCTGCAAGAGTGGTAAAATAGAGGCAAGAGTTACCATGCAAAAACGCTTGCAAACAATTATTATTATTATTATTAACCTTTATTTATGAAGCGCTGTAAATTTACACAGCGCTGTACATGCAATCTTTTTAGTTAGACGGTTCCCTGCCCTCAGGCTTACAGTCTAAAAAGACATGACACAGAAGGAGAAGGGAGTGGTGGAGGGAAAGGGTAAGAGGTCCAGCAGTTCCTCTCAACCTCCGAGGCCTGGACCAAGGCAGATGGACTGGAGGGAGGGCTTGGCTTCAAAATGGAAGGTTAATCATTATCCAGGGAAAAATACATACTTACAAGTAGGATAATACATATACAGAACATAGCAATACAGGAAATGGATCGATAAACAGCCAACAACAGAAGATCAGATAGTAAGCGACAATTATGCGATGCCTGGGAAGGCTTCTCTGAATAAGATGGTTTTCAACAATAAAAGAGTTCAGGCCCCGTAAGTCCATTATAGGTCTAAGACCCGAGTCTCTCTTGGGAACGGTAAAGTATCTAGAGAAAAAGCAGTATCGAACCCGACAGGGTTGCACGGGTTCGATGACGCCTTTATACAGGAGTGTGCGCACTTCGTAGAGAAGGGTGTCCGAGGGGACAGTGGAAATAAAAACTCCAGTGGGCGGGAGTTCAGAAAACTCAAGGGCATAACCCCTACGGACGATGGTAAGCGCCCAAGAGTCTGTAGCGATAGATACCCAGGTGTTGGAAAAGGGTCTTAGCCTATCACTAAAACTGGTGATGAGGTGCGCAGAGGAACTTCAGAACCTCCTTTTGCCACGGGCATCTTTTTTCTTGTAGCCCTGGTGAAACTTAAGACTGTGAAGGCTGCTGTCGGTCAGGGGGAGCAGAAGGAGAGTGGG
>NW_024846523.1:0-360 GCF_019175285.1 Sceloporus undulatus
CCCCCCACAAAGGTACACAACTCAGATTACAAATTTAAAAAAATATAATTAAAACATATGAAAATAGACATTAAAATAGAATTAAAAAGAATTAAACGAATTTAGTTCTCCCTCTGGAAGTGGAAGCAAAGGGACCTTGGAGGGACATGAAATGGGAAGAAGGGAGATTTTGAGGGGGGGATCTCTTCTCCTGGAGTTTGCATCCATTGCTCCATCTCCCGGTCTACTCTGCTGGGAGGAAGGGAGAGTGTGGAATTCTGGGAGAGGCTGGCAGTTGGCTTGGAGCCTGAATAGGGTTCTAGAAGGCTGGTGGGTTTGACTGTTGGCTGGTTTGGGGAAATTGCAGATATTTGACGTACT
>NW_024846523.1:460-1021 GCF_019175285.1 Sceloporus undulatus
TCCACAAAACTACAGTTCCCAGAATTCCCTAGCATTGAGCCAGGGCAGTGAAAGCAGTCCCAAACTGGAGTATTTATTCAGTGTGTTTTGGATCTCTGTTAGTCTATGTTTTCACAAGGCTCTGTGGTTTTGTGGATGAGAGACTTGTTGTTGTTGTTGTTGTTGTTATTATTATTATTATCCCATTATTATTATTATAAACCCCCCACAAAGGTACACAACTCAGATTACAAATTTAAAAAAATATAATTAAAACATATGAAAATAGACATTAAAATAGAATTAAAAAGAATTAAACGAATTTAGTTCTCCCTCTGGAAGTGGAAGCAAAGGGACCTTGGAGGGACATGAAATGGGAAGAAGGGAGATTTTGAGGGGGGGATCTCTTCTCCTGGAGTTTGCATCCATTGCTCCATCTCCCGGTCTACTCTGCTGGGAGGAAGGGAGAGTGTGGAATTCTGGGAGAGGCTGGCAGTTGGCTTGGAGCCTGAATAGGGTTCTAGAAGGCTGGTGGGTTTGACTGTTGGCTGGTTTGGGGAAATTGCAGATATTTGACGTACT
>NW_024846524.1:0-427 GCF_019175285.1 Sceloporus undulatus
TTTTTCTTGCTAACAGCAATTAAAGTTTATTTCCTGGACTAAATTCTAAGGTGATCCAATAATTTTTGGGATGCATCATGTGCTTCTCCCTCCCCTTTCATTAGTCATTCTCTGGATGAGGGCTATTTTCTATTGCAGGTGACCTTTGCGGATGTGGCGGTATATTTCACTGAGGATGAATGGAAACTGCTGACAAAGAAGCAGAGACTTATGTACAATGATGTGATGATGGAGAATTACGAGAATGTGGCCTCTGTGGGTAAGGAAGCTGACTTCATTGCCCTTACTATGAAGACTGAGGGCCCTTTCATTCTACATTATCATGGCACTATGATTCCACTTTAGAATAATAGAATCAAAGACTTTAAACAGATAAGAAAGACCATCTAGTTCAACCCCTTGCCATGCAGGAATACACATTGAAAGC
>NW_024846524.1:527-1021 GCF_019175285.1 Sceloporus undulatus
ATGGCACTATGATTCCACTTTAGAATTATAGAATCAAAGACTTTAAACAGATAAGAAGGACCATCTAGTTCAACCCCTTGCCATGCAGGAATACACACTGAAAACATCACCAGCAAATGGCCACCTAGCCTTTGTTTAAAGATCTTCAAAGACCTTTAAAGACCTACAAAGAAGGAGCGCTTTAGAAATTAATAATAATAATAATAATAATAATAATAATAATAACAACAACAACCATAATAAGATGCTACTATGCTCTGAGCGAGTATATTCCACTGTTGAATAGCTCTTACTGTTAGAAAGTTCCTCCTAATGTTTTGGTGGAACCTCTTTTCCTGTGGTTTGCTTCCATTGTTCTATGTCCTTTGCTCTAGAGCAGCAGAAAGCAAGCTTGCTCCATCCTCAGTATCTCTTCAAATATTTGAACAGAGCTATCCACTCTTAACCTTCTCTTCTCCAGGCTAAACATTCCCAGATCCCTAAATCACTCCTCA
>NW_024846525.1:0-1021 GCF_019175285.1 Sceloporus undulatus
TTTTTGGCGGTAACCCCGCCCATCCCCTATAAAACCTCAGTTCCCGCTCTTTTCCCCAGTTCCGCAATTTTTCCGCCGCGAAGGCGACAAGAATGAGCCAATGTGAGCAGGACACTGAGGGGAGGATGGGCGGGATTTGTATGTATTCGCAGATGACCACTCGAAGAAATACCGTTACAGGTAAGCAACCTGTCCTTCTTCTTCGTGGTCTCTGCGAATCATACAAATGGGTTGAGACTGGCGAGCTAAGGTCAATGGAGGCGGGAGTGTCATGACACCTGAAGGAACATCAACATAATGGTACCAATAAAAACAATTGAGAACCAAACTAGTTGTATGGTTTGTTTATAAACTCTTTGGAAAACATATCCCACCTCAAGAGGTAAGCCTCAAGTCTCGTGCTGTCCAGTTTTTGAGTCCAGCGGTTATGCTATAGTCAATGTAGCCCTGACAGCAGAACAGCTCTCCCAAAGGTAGCATCCCTTTTGGCTCTTGTGTCCAACCTATAGTGCTTGATAAAGGTTAAAGGTTGTGACCATACAGCAGCCTTACAGATGTCATCTAAAGGGACCCCGGACAGAAAGGCAGAAGAGGCCGCTACTGCCCTTGTGGTATGGGAGCGAACCCTGGCAGGTAATGGTTTGCCCAAGAGTTCATAGGACAGGGCAATAGTGTTGGATACCCACTTCGAGAGTCTCTGGGCCGACACCGGGAGTCCCTTTTTCGGTTCCGAATAACACTGGAACAGTCTGTCGGAACGGCTGTGTTCCTTAGTCCTATCTAAATAAAAAGCCAGGGCCCTACGAACGTCTAGGGTATGGAGGGTCCTCTCGGTGTCGGTAGTCGGGTTTGGAGCCAAGGTAGGTAAAACAATGTCCTGACACATGTGGAAGGCAGAGACGACTTTGGGCAGAAAGGTAATGTCAGTTCTGAGAACTACCTTGTCCAGGTGGAATCGTAGGAAGGGCTGATCCCGGCGCAAAGCACAAAGTTCACCCGCACGGCGGGCAGAGGTAATGGC
>NW_024846526.1:0-177 GCF_019175285.1 Sceloporus undulatus
AACTCAACAAAATATAACTGAAAAACATAAAGAGACATACGGACACAGAAACCTAACACACGAAATCACAAGGGCCTTTTCTTATCACCACAGGATTTAAAATATATTCTTTAGTATTGCTTATTTCTGTGATTTGTGTGGCTTCTTTCCTGTGTGGACTCTCTGATGTCTCACTAG
>NW_024846526.1:277-1021 GCF_019175285.1 Sceloporus undulatus
CCCACAATGCTGGCATTTGTATGGCTTCTCTCCTGTGTGGACTCTCTGATGTATCACTACGTGTGCCTTTGAAGAAAAACCTTTCCCACAATGCTGGCATTTGTATGGATTCTCTCCTGTGTGGATTCTCTGATGTGCCAAAAGGTATGACTTTGAAGAAAAACATTTCCCACAATGCTGGCATTTGTACGGCTTCTCTCCTGTGTGGATTCTCTGATGTGCCAATAGGTTTGACTTTGAAGAAAAACCTTTCCCACAATGCTGGCATATGTTTGGGTTCTCTCCTGTGTGGACTCTCTGATGTGCCAATAAGTATGACTTTGAAGAAAAACATTTCCCACAACGCTGGCATTTGTAAGGCTTTTCTCCTGTGTGGATTCTCTGATGTGCCAATAGGTTTGACTTCAAAGAAAAACATTTCCCACAACACTGGCATTTGTAAGGCTTTTCTCCTGTGTGGAATCTTTGATGCATGACTAGGACTGACATGTAAGCAAAATATTTCCCACAATGCTGGCATTTATGTGACTTCTTTCTTGTGTGGACTCTCTCATGACTGACAAATTCTTCTGTAAAGGAGGACAATGACAGGCAAAACTGAATATCAGTGTTAAGAGAGGAAAGGTTTACCCCAAGATTCAGCCCCACGTTCACCCCTCTCTATTTGAAATTAAATTAATAGAATTGGTGTGAATGACCTGAGCATGACCCTGTTCTAGATGCCCCCAAATCCATATAATGACT
>NW_024846527.1:0-1021 GCF_019175285.1 Sceloporus undulatus
TAATAAACTGTTTATTTGTATCCCGCTTTTCCTTTGCAGATCAAAGCGGGTTACAGCAAGTACAACAGTGTACAAATTTTACAACAGTATTCATATATAAAAGCGCAAACAATGCAATAAAACAAGTTAAAAACAGGATAAAAAATTACAAAATTAAAAGCACAACAGTGGCTAGCATAAAGTGCAGGTGCAACAATACATCGGGGAGAGAGCAGATGTTACATTGTCTGGGGAAAGCCTGTTGGAAGAGGAAGGTTTTTAGCCTCTTCCTGAATGAGTCAAGGGAGGTGACCAAGTGGAGCTCAATGGGAAGGGAGTTCCAGAGCTGCGGGGCCGAGCTGGAAAATGCCCTTTGTGCAGTCACAGAGTATTTCGTAGCTGGAACTCTCAGCAATTGCTTCCCAGCCGACCTGAGAGTGCGGGGCGGATTATATGGGGAGAGGCAGTCCTCCAAGTACCCTGGGCCCAAGCCATTTAGGGCTTTATAGGTAATAACCAACACCTTGTATTGCACCCGGAAGCGAATGGGCAGCCAGTGTAGATCTTGTAAAACCGGTGTTATATGGTTGGTCCTGGGGCATCCAGTGACCAGTCTGGCTGCCATGTTCTGCACTAATTGAAGCTCCCGGGTTTGGTACAAGGGTTGCCCCATGTAGAGCGCATTACAGAAATCCAACCGAGAGGTTACCAGAGCGGGTACCACCGTTTCAAGGTCCCTCCCGGCCTCGGTAGGGTCGCAGCTGGCATATCAGCCGAAGCTGATAACAAGTACTCCTTACTGTCGCATCCACCTGAGATGTCAGGTGGAGCGACGAGTCCAGGAGCACCCCAGACTGTGAACAGAGTCCTTCAGGGGAAGCATGAACCCATTCAGGACAGGTGGACAAATTTCCATCCCCGGGCCCGGGGAACCTATCACGAGTACTTCCGTTTTCTCTGGATTCAAGCTGAGTCTGTTTTCCCTCATCCAGCCCATTACTGACTCCAGACAGGCATCTAGAGGAGAGATGCCATCCCTGGT
>NW_024846528.1:0-1021 GCF_019175285.1 Sceloporus undulatus
ACATGGGCATCTTCCTGGAGAGAGGAGGGGAGACTCTTGTTGTTGAAGGGCTGACCTGAAGAAAAAGCAGCCGTGGCTGGGCCACAGGCAAGGGGTGGAAGCTGATTTGGGCTGAGCTTTAGGAGGTGCTTCCCCATGAAGAGACCCTCCAAGCTCGTCCAGCCCTCGTGGTCCCAGCAGCCCTGCAGAGGGAGGGAACGCTCTGCCATCTGCCCCTAAGGCCACCTGAGCACATGTGCGGGAATCTCCAGGAGGTGTTGGGCTGCAGCCCCCAGCAGTCCCCCAGCCAGCAGAAGTGAGGGACAGGAATGCAGGGACTTGCACTTCAACAACCTTTGTGGGAGCTGTATGGATCCCATCTGCCTTAGAACATGCATCGCTCCTCAGCCTCCAAGTTGCAGGCAAATAAGAGTTTGCAATTACTTCTCTGTGGTGCTTTCCTTGCTTTGGCTGCTCAGGACATCTGTCTGTAGGCGCCTATGACTTTGAAGTCAGAGCAGCAGCTGTAAAAGTTGTTTAGTTTTGAGGCAAGCTGTAGTTTGCATCAGCTGGGAGTGGGGATCACCTGTAGGTCCCAACAGGAGCTCTCCAGCCAGCAGTCCCCATGGGGGAGAGTGTTGGGGAGTTGAAGACTGGCAACCTCAGGAGGGCACAGGGCTCCCAGCTTTGGCTGGGCCAAGTTGAGTACCTGTATGTGGCATCCAGGTGTCTGCTGGAGCCTCAAGTTGTTCTACTTGATAGCCTGCTGCAGACTGAGTTGTTGTGTAGTGAGGTTTGTGGGCGGGCGTTGGATCGATCTCTGCTGGTCACGAGATGTGTGAGGTTTGGCATTTCAGGGGGTGGTCTTTGAGACTAAAACTCTCACACTGCCTGGCTTTGGAGCAGTTAGATGTTATAAGCTGAAAAGCAACAGGAGCAAAAGCATGAACAGAGAGGTGTGCAGCTGAGCCACTACTGCTGCCGGTGTCTCTTCCCTCCCCCCCTCCCCCCCAATTACTGTTATTATCACCATTTTCCTTTA
>NW_024846529.1:0-1021 GCF_019175285.1 Sceloporus undulatus
TCTCCAGACCGCCCCAGTTTTCCTCCGGAGTAGGGATGTAAAGAATATTCTCCAAAATTCGAAAATTAGGAGAAATATGCTTAATTCGACAATTTCGATAACATTTTAGAGAGAAGAAATTTACCCCCCATCTTTTCTCACTCACAGAACAAAAAGAGGGAGCCTTCTCCACTTTACATCATGCTCTGCCATTCAAATTCTCACAAAAGAGAAGAAGGAGGTGGGGATGTCAAAGAGGGATGTCAAATAATAATACACTGGTGCCTCGGGTTACGAAATTAATTCGTTTCGCCATTCCTTTCGTAACCCGAAAATTTCGTAACCCGAAAAGGCTTTCCGTTAGCACTGGAAAGCCTATAGCTGCACTTTGCAGCATTTGAATTTCGCACCGAAATGAATTTCGTAACCCGAAAAATATTTCGTAACCCGAAACAGTTTTTGCCAATCCAACTTTTTCGTATCCCGGAAATTTCGTAACCCGATCATTTCGTATCCCGAGGCACCACTGTAATAATAATTTATGCCCAGGTCTTTCAGCCAAAAGGCTATCAGAGCAGCTTACAAATTACTAGATATTTCCCTGCCCTCAGGCTTGCAGTCTAAAAGGACAAGAGACAAAAGGAGAAGCGAATGAATGGCAGGGGAAAAGTTCAGCAGATCCTCATTTTCCCACATTCTCTTTTGTTAGGGTCACATTCTCTCAGCCTCAGAGGCAGGACATGACCAACTCTCTCTGCACCTTTTCCATGGTGATGCTAAGATCATGCAATAGTAACAACAACAACAACAACAACAACAACAATAATACCCCTTACCCAAAATGCTGAGGACTAGATGTATTTTGGAGTTTTTCAGAGTTAATGGTATATTTTTATACAGTATGTCTAATGGGATATAATGGGAGATGGGATCCATGTATGTCTCATATGCATCTCATAGACATAGACTGAAGGTAATTTAATGCACAATATTTTAAAAATAATGTTGTGCTTCTGTACACTGAGCTTCAGCAAAACCCTGA
>NW_024846530.1:0-1021 GCF_019175285.1 Sceloporus undulatus
AAGTTAATTCTTTGATTAAATCTCTCCCTAATGGTAAAGCACCAGGAGAAGGCATGCTTCCCGGTGAATTATTCAGATCAAATCTAGACTGGTGGGCTCCTCCTCTTGCTTCATTATTTACTTATATAAACCAGTATGGCAAAATTCCTCAAAGGTGGGCTGTAAGTATTGTAATTCCTGTTCATAAAAAGGGCTCTATGGCTGATCCTAAAAACTTTAGACCCATCAGCCTATTAAATATTATCTCTAAACTTTATGCAAGATACCTGTTAGGCAAACTAGAGGTCTGGGCTATGGAAAATGACATTTTTGCAGAAGAACAAGCCGGGTTTAGGAAGAGTAAATCTACTCTAGATCAATGCTTTGTTTTACACCATGTGATTCAAAAATACTCCTAAAAAGATAGAAAAGAACTTTTCACTGCTTTTGTTGATTTTACTTCTGCTTTTGACCTAGTCAACAGAGATCGACTCTGGTCAAAGTTAGCGGCGGCAAATATTGATAGAAGACTGCTTCTTCTAATTCAAATGTTACATCATAATACTACCATCTAATGGGGTTCTATCCGATAGTATCCCCACAGATAGAGGTGTACGCCAGGGTTGTCTTCTGGCACTTTTTTAATTTAATTTCTATATTAATGATATCGTCCAGGCCTTAAAAAGATCAAAAATTTTCCCAGCTACTGTTCAGGATGTTAAACTTTCAGTGTTGTTATATGCTGACGATATTGTTTTGATTTCGGTCACCTTAATTGGAATGTGCAGACTCTTAAAGAAGCTAAATGAATACTGTACAAAGGAAATGTTAATAGTCAAGTACTCTAAAACCAAAGTTGTGGTTTTTGGTAAAAAAAACAACAACCCTTCATCGGTGGAATTTTGAGGCAAAATCTATTGATCAACAATCCTACTACAACTACTTGGGTTTAAGATTTCAATCTAATTTGTCATGGAAAACTCATTTTGTTGCTACTAAGCTAAAATCATCCCTCTCTATAAATTCTCTATTGAAATTTCAT
>NW_024846531.1:0-1021 GCF_019175285.1 Sceloporus undulatus
GGCCATGCTGAGGGCGCCAAGGGAGGAGAACCTGGCAGATGAGGTGGTGGGCCTTAAGGAGGATTTGAGGGAATTAAAATCCCGGATGTCGCAACTGGCTACCAGAGAATCTGAGAAGCGGGAGGCTTACTCCACTCCCAAACCAGCGACGGAGTCGCTCGGCGAGGGTTCAGAGGAGGAGAGCGACGAGGAGGCAGAGACTACCTCACGACCCCCCTCGCGGCACAGTGGACTGAACGCGGGGCCCAGAAGGGGGAGAGGAGAAGCGGAGGCGCTGAGGGAGCTCCTGGCGAGTAAACTGGAAGCCAAATTCAATGGGGATCCTGAGCAGCTCCCATTCTTCCTGGCCCAGGTGGCAGGGCATATGAGGACCCGAGGAGACTACTTCCCGGACGAAGGCGAGAAGGTGCGCTGCGTGGCTGGTAGGCTGGAAGGCCAGGCAGCCCAGTGGCTGGTGCAGCTGTACGACTGCAGGGCCCCGGAGCTGCAGAATCTGGCGGCCTTCATGACAGCGCTACGAGCACGATTTGAAGACCCCTTCCGAGTAGACCGCGCCAAAACTAAATTCATGACGCTGCAACAAGGCAAGCGATCAGTGGGCGAGTATGTGTTGGAGTTCAGAAGTGTGGCCGCCCAGATTCCAGATTTGCCAGAGCCCGTGCTGGTTCGTCAGTTTCAGGACGGACTCAACTCCGAACTACTAGAGTGGGTGCTGATGAGAGGGAACCCAGAGGGGCTGCAGGAATGGATGCGGTGGGCAGGAGAGGCTGAAACTACCAAGGAGCGAGTGCGATTGGCCAAACAGCGGGCTGCTCTTCAACAGGGCAAGGCCCTGGTAAAGCCCTCCGGCGGAGGCGCCCAACCACATCCAAAACCGATGAGGGAGATGGAGAAACAGCGTAGGATGAGGCTGGGGCTCTGCTTGGCTTGCGGCATGAAGGGACATCTCATCGCCAAGTGCCCAGAAAAGGCCAGCGACAAAGCAACCGTCAAGGCGCCGCCGAGCTCCGGAGGAGGAGCG
>NW_024846532.1:0-1021 GCF_019175285.1 Sceloporus undulatus
AAAGATGGCGAAGCGTTAACAGCAACTCTCAGTAGCAGGGGAGAAGCTGTGCCTTTTGCGGTAATTTTTGTGGAGTCAAAACGATCCCCTCGTTAAGGAGAACACAGGTGGGCTCATGGGGTCCTGAGCCAGTGATTGCTATCTGTATCCAATCTTAAGATTGCAAGATACAGAGGCAATAGCTGGAGGACGAGAGCAGACCGCGACTGCAAGCCGGGGTAAAGCCAAGCCTCACCGCGCTGGACTTTTAGGGGGGGAGATTTAAGAGGACTCGATCTGCTGCTTTTCTGAGAAAGATCCTCATCAAAAAGACTTTATCAGAGGACTCTATATAACCTATTTAAGAGAGAGAAGAAATCAGTAGATCTAAGTCTGTAGGTTAAAGGACCTTAAATCCATTTAAAGGCCTTTTTACAGAACGGACAGGAAGCGCCCAGCCAAAACGGGAAGTTTAGGAGGATAATTCTATAACGGCGGGCATAAGGAAGGATAGAAAAAAGTCGAAGAGAGGGAAGAGAGACAGATATAGAACAAGTCAACGAGCAGATGAAGCAGAAAAAGACGGAGAGAAAAGAGCATATATTGGCTTAAGGAGAGAAGGTGAAAATACCGGACGGGAATGAGAAATAGAGGACAATATAAGAGGATGAGAAGCAGACGGTTAAGCTGATAGAAACGGAGGAAGAGAAGTAGATGGAGGCAGGCGAGGAGGAGAAGCGGACGGAGACGGGCGAGGAAGAGAGGCAGACGGAGGCGGGCGAGGAGGAGAGGCAGAAGGAGGCAGACGAGGAGGAGAAGCGGACGGAGGCGGGCGACGAAGAGAGGCAGACGGAGGCAGGCGAGGAGGAGGCAGACGGAGATGGGCGAGGCAGAGAGGCAGACAGAGGCGGGCGAGGAGGAGAGGCAGAAGGAGGCAGACGAGGAGGAGAAGCGGATGGAGACGGGCGAGGAAGAGAGGCAGACGGAGATGGGCAAGGAAGAGAGGCAGACGGAGGCGGGCGAGGAGGAGAGGCAGAAGGAG
>NW_024846533.1:0-1021 GCF_019175285.1 Sceloporus undulatus
GTAGGGCCCCAGTTTGAAGCCCCTATAAAGCCCTCCAAAGCCCTCTGTCTCCCCTGAATTCTTTTTTTTTAAAGTTGGGCAATTTTCCACTCAACCTTCCAATGGCTCAAAACCACTGCAAAATATGGCAGTTTTGTCCCTATAGATCCCAAGTCACCCAAACACCCTGCAGAAAACCAGAAAAATCATCTGGAATGAATCCAGAAATGATGCATCAGGCATGCCAGTGTAGCCCACTAGCATGCCTCCTCCCATACAATCCTTCCCGTGCACTTAGGTCCTCTGGGAGGAACCTACTCCAGCCAAAGAAAACCAGGCTGGTGGTGACTTCCCAGAGGACCTTTTCAGCTGCCTCTCCTAAAACATGGAATGACCTGCCGGAAGAGATCTGCCATATTACATCTTTGGAGGCATTTCAAAAGGTGATAAAGACGGATCTCTTCTGGCAGGCCTTTCCAGACTAACCTCCAGCTGAATTAACCAAATTGATCCATTCACTCTTTCACCGCCTCTCCTGATGTTCTCTTGGAATAATTTGACCTGTGTCAATCCTTAGTTGCAAAATTTGTAACGAAGTACACTGTACTGGGGATATTGTATTGTGTCTTGATGTTTATGTGTAATTTTAGCAGAAGGAGATAGGGTTAAGGGAATTAGGGAAATTTATTATTGTTTGTATAGCTGTTTTATTGGACTGTTGTTACCCGCCTAGATCCTGAAAGGGAGAGGTGGGATAATATAATAATAATAATAATAATAATAATAATAATAATAATAATAATTATTATTATTATTATTATTATTATTATTATTGAAGGTGTTGCTGGGGTGAACATGGTTCTTGCCACTCCACAGTCACCCACTCCTGCACTACAGCCACAGTAGTCAAACATATTTTTTTCTTCTTCATCTGATGTTGTCTTTGATTTTGGAAGTACAATATTGCTTGCTGGCACTCCATTCTTCACCTCTTCGTACTCATGATACTTGTGGCTATTAATTTCCTGTCACAGACTAGTAA
>NW_024846534.1:0-1021 GCF_019175285.1 Sceloporus undulatus
CAGCGGCCAAGAACCACGGGATGTCGTCGGCCTCCATCTCGCCCGGCTGGAAGAGACAGCGACCGTGGCAGCCCCAAAGTCGGTTGCATCGGTCTTTCCAGCAAGACCGACAGTCTCACCAGCAGGACTCCCAGAGGTGGCGTTACCCCTCTCAGTCTTCCTCCTCCTCTGGCCGTCGCAACGCGCACACACACACCCCGGTATCGGAAGTCCCGCCATCAGGATACTGACCGGGGGAAGAAGAGAACCCGAGGGGTTCCTCCGCACTTCGTCTCCCTCCCCTCCGGTTCTCACACATCTTGAGGCTTTCCCACTACCGCCGGTTCGGGATGGTAACCTTGGCCTCTATTCTGCCTCTACTCCACCAGGGCCAGTGGTTCGCGATGTTCGACCTGGGGGAAGCCCACTTCCACATCGGGAGTCGAGAGTCCCACCGGAGATCCCTCGCCTTCGTTGTCAGCTTCACCGCGTACCACTGCAACGTACTTCCCTTCAGCCTAGCCATGGCCCCGAGGGCCCTCACAAAGTGCATGGCTCCAGTGGTGGTATACCTCCATCAGAGGGGTTACAGAGTCTTTCATATCTCGGCGACTGTTGTTGCCGCCGACTCACAGTGGGATTGGATTACCAGGAGACAGTCTCATTCGCCTTGCACCCTGGGCGCCCCTCGGCCTGATTGCCTCCGAGGAAAAGCCACTACACACCAGCCAGGCAGGCTAAGTCCATCGGGGCCATCCCCGACTCCGAAGGATGCTCCGCCTTTCCCCCTCCGGACCCTCTCAGGCGTTGGCAGCTTCACTAAGCCTTGCATCTCCCACAGAAAGGTGAGACGTCCAGGTAGCCCTAGGCCACATGGCGTTGACAACGTTCGTGACGCCGTGGGCAAGGCTTCGCCTCCACCCCCTTCAGGCCTGTTTCCTCTCGGTCCCCTCAGTCTTCAGACTGACGGAGGACTCCCCGACCAGGTATCTCACGGTACTGAGGCCAATGGCCGCTTCTCTGAGATGGTTGTTGGCTTGCT
>NW_024846535.1:0-1021 GCF_019175285.1 Sceloporus undulatus
TTTGATAAAGGCCCCCATGATATTTTGATTAGCAAACTGATTAGATGTGGACTAAATAGAAACACCATCCTCTGAGGTTGAGAGACTCTGACTTGCCCAGGGTCACCCAGTGGGTTTACATGGCCAAGCCGGCATCCGAACCCTGGTCTCCAGAGTTGTAGTCCAACACTCAAACCACTACACTAAGAGGCATTAATCACATCCCTTTCCCACTCAGCCAATATTACTCTGCCTGTTTAATTATCCAGGAGCCCATTCCCACTTGCACTTTAAAGCAATTTCCGATTCGGCTTTGCTCTGTGTTGGAAATCAATTCCAAAAGGTCCCTCACTCCCACTACGACACTGGATCTTTTCCTTACCCCAGTGTAATCATGCTTTTTTTGGCACAGTTGTCATCCCCACTAGTAGCACCGCTTCAAAATCCCCCGTCAATCATCTGTGACCTAAACAACAGCCTGGGCAGCCCGGCATGGGAATTTGGGAGGGGGGGGGGAGGGGGGAAGGTAAGATTTCTTCAGAGGAGGTTTGCCCTTCTCTTCCCTGGTGGCTGAGAGAGAGTGACCCGCCCAAGGTCACCCAGTGGGGTACGAGGTAGGAGGATGAAGGCTTTCAAATGGGGAGGACGCTGGGGATGGCGCTTGCAGGCTGGGGACAGAGGACGCCAGAGATGGAGGAGGCAGGCCAAGAATGGAGGATGATGGGGACAGACACCGTCAGGGACAGAAGAGGCAAGCTGGGAATGGAGAAGACAGGCTGGAAAGAGTGCAGGCAGGCCGGGAACAACACAGGAAAATCCCAAAAGTAAAAAGTGGCTGATTTTGTCCACTTTCGGCGCAGGTTGATGTTGGATTAATGCTCAATGCCCCTGATATGTCTGAAAACGACCTCGCATTTGCAGGATATTCCTAGAATTTAGATCTAGTTTCTGCATAGGATTTGGGCACTTAGCCTCCCATGTGGTAAACTCCTATGTCAGAGCATGGTTGACAACATGAACAATAACAATATCAACAACAAGC
>NW_024846536.1:0-1021 GCF_019175285.1 Sceloporus undulatus
CATTAGCCTAAATTCACAATGGTCCCATCTCATGGCTCCAGGCAAGGAGCACCAGCCTGAGGTCGCAATATGTCATGAATCCCTTGATTCATGCATTTATTCATTTATGATTTGTGCCATAAGAGTTATAGGTTTAGGTTTAAATTAGAGTTAAGACAGATTGGATTTATTGTGGGTTAAAATAATATGTTTTATTATGTGCTTTAATAGAAGATACTAGAAAGAGGTAGAGAGATCATGGCTAAAGAATGTGCTTCTTTCCTAGGATTGGAATGTGTGGGAATTATCCTTCTAACAGAGGCTTGAGTTTAAAAGACTGGTTTCTGTAAAAGGAGGAGGAACATAGAGAGTTATTGGTTTTGTTATATTGTATTATATTATATTATATTATGTTGTTATGGGTTTATGCTTATTATATTTTCATATCGTATCATATTAGATTGGGATTGATGGAGTTTCATATTATATATATATTGTTAATTAATCCTGGATGGGAGAACACTGCGTGGGAACAGGCTATCCAATTAATTAGCTTTATTGGTTAATAGGGTGGGGTTAATCGATATGGTTATAAAAGTGATATGTTTATACTTTCATTCCTGACAAAAAAGTCACTTCTATTGCATGTATCTTCAATACAAGCTGTTCCTTTTTCAAAGTACTGCCTTTTGTGTTGCAAGAGAGGCTGCAGTTAGGAGCCTGACAATTATCTATCTCCCATTCACCCTGCTATCCCAACATAGTCAAATTGAATCCAGGTAAAACGAAGGTACTTGTAATAGGGAATCCTAATCCGGGAATGGAGTTATGTCAGCCAGTTCTGGACAGGGTCACACTTCCCCTGAAAGACTGTGTCCGCAGTTTGGGAGTGCTCCTGGATTCATCACTTCATCTGATGCAAAGGGTGGATGCAAAGGTCAGGAGCACTTGATATCAGCTTTGGCTGATACGCCAACTGCGCTGCTTCCTGGAGCAGGGAGACCTTGAAACAGTAGTACATGCGATGGTCACCTCTCGATTC
>NW_024846537.1:0-214 GCF_019175285.1 Sceloporus undulatus
AGCCTGGAGATAACCCATGAAAATTGGGGACCCTGAGATCTGCTAACGCTTTATGAGAGAGTGACTTACTTACCTATGGTTCCCAGCACCCAGAAGGAAGTACAGTGGTACCCCGGGATACGAATGTGCCGCCTTACGAAATTTCCGGGTTACGAAAAAAAATCCATTTAAAAAAACTGTTCTGGGTTACGAAGGTTTTTTCGGGTTATGAAAA
>NW_024846537.1:314-1021 GCF_019175285.1 Sceloporus undulatus
TTTTTCGGCTTGCGAAGTATTTCGGGTTACGAAAGCGGCGGCAGAACGAATTAATTTCGTAACCCGGGGTACCACTGTACAGTAGATCATTGGTCTTCCAGGGTCTTAGTCCAGCACTCAGACCACTACACCGCAATGATAGATCTTTATAAATGATATTGCTATTTTGTCTTCTAAAACTCTGAAAGGGCAGAGCCACCCAGCATACATCTTTTGACCTTTAGCCCCACTAGCTTCTTTTGTTGCTGTGTTCTTTCCAGATTTTTCCACTTTATGGCGACCCTATCATGGGGGTTTTCTTGGCAAGATTTGTTCAGAGGAGGTTTGCCATTGCTTTCCCCTGGGGCTGAGAGCATGTGGCTTGCCCTCTTTATCAGGGTAGAATTTAGAGGCATAGCCATGTTAGTCTGTAATATCAGTATCCAAAGGGATGTTGTAGCACTTTTGAGACTGTGTGAAAGAAGTTGTAGCATAGCATAAGCCTTTGTAGACCTGGGCTGCATCTGCACTGCAGAATTAATGCAGTTTGACACCTCTTTAACTACCTTGGCTCAATGCTAGGGACACCTGTAGATTGATGTGGCACAAGATCTCTCTGACAGAGAAGGCTGTCCCAAAACGAATTCCATAGCATGGGGCCACTGCAGTTAAGGCCATGTCAAAATTACACTTCCCAGAATTTTCTAGCATTGAGCCAGAGCAGTTAA
>NW_024846538.1:0-1021 GCF_019175285.1 Sceloporus undulatus
TGGAATGACCCTGGAATGACCTCCGATTGTGTTTAAGATGGCTCCTGGTTGAAACTCCATGACTGCCCCTGCATTGCCTTCACATTGCCTTCCCATTGACCCTGAGATAACTTCAAATTTTGCTCGTGTGATAAGGGCCTATGAAAGCTCATGTTGCCAACTTCTTTCTTTAGTCAGGGGCTCAACAGACGGCTCCAAAGGAGCAGTTTCCCACCACCCCTTTCAGCGCCGGATTGGGGCTGTGGCAACCACACACCGTGGCCCTGATCTGGCACTTTGCCAGCACTAAAAAGAATGGCAAAATGCCACTCCTTTTAACGCTGGCAAAAAGGCACCCTTCCTGCCATGGTGGCGGCTTTTCGGTGCTCCTTTGGTGCAGCATGTCTAAATGCTGAGGCAAAAGAGTGCTGAGATGCCTCCTGCCATGCAGTCGGGCATGAGACATGACACCAGCATTGGGGCAGCATCAGAGTATGCGGCACACATATGCCTTTGCCCCCACTCTGTCCTGAGGTCAGTGTTAAACTCCACTCTGTGTAGCCCTTCAGTCTCAAAGGTGCTACAAAATCTCTTTACTAAGCTGAAGGAAGTATTTGTGCCACTTTGTTCTGCTTTGGTCAGGCCTCACCTGGAATACTGTGTCCGATTATGGGCACTGCAGTTCAAGAAGGATATTGAAAAGGTGGAAGATGTTCAGAAGAGGACAACCAAGATGGTAAAAGTTCTGGAAACCAAGCCTTGGTTCTATCTAAAGACCAGCGTCAAGATCAGCCCATTTCTGAGAGATTTTATCAGCAAAGAAGTCATTAAAAGCATCACAGCAGGCTATAGTTGGTTCCAATAAAGGGTTCAGGGTGGTCGGTACATGTGTTAATTCCCTGACCACCCTAAACAGCTCTGCTGGACGAGACTCTGCCAATGCAATCCGTGCAGCACAGAATGAATACCAGCTGGCATTCAGTGTTGCAGTTACGGATTTGTAACCTAGGTGACATCTGCATTGTAGAGAATGCAGTTTGAC
>NW_024846539.1:0-1021 GCF_019175285.1 Sceloporus undulatus
TTCTTCCCTTCGCTCCCCGGCAAAGAGCTCCGTGGAACCCTATGCCGGGGAGCGAAGGGCTGAGGGGGAGGAGGCAGGGATGCATGCCCGGAGGCACCCTCAGGGGCCAGCAAATGTTGGAGGACAGTGCGCTGTCCTCCACGGCCCTTTTTCTGGCCTCTGATGGCCCCAGGAGGGACCCTCAGGGGCCGGCAAACTCTGGGGGAGGAGCCAGAGGCTCCCTCCCTCTGAAAAGGTGGCGGAAGCCCCACCCCCTGGAGGGTGGAAGCCCCGCCCCGGCACCCAGCCCCCAACCTGGGGGTGGAAGCCCCACCCCCGGCACGCGAACTCAAAAAGGTTCGCCATCACTGACCTAAGATATTTGCAAAATGCTGTAGTCTTTTGCAGTATTATAATGGTAAAGTGAACAAGTATAAAAATGCAAGGTCTTAGTATCCAACTTTTGAGTATTCCTCTATCTGAAATGTTGCACACTGCATAGAGATGGAGCTAGAGCTTTATCTCACTGGCAAGAACATTCTTGAGAGGGGTTCTGCTAGAACCCTCACCTGGGCAGAAGCAGAGAAGCAGTTTTCACCCCCAAATGGATAGATATTCTTGTTAATTGATACTTAAATGATTATGCTAAAGAAAACTTTTTGTAACATTTCTATAAACCCCCCAAATCCTCTTATGAATTGACTCATGACAGAGGGTTTTATGCCATTCTTGATCCCTCGCTGATATGTATGGACATTGTATTGTGTCTACATGGATACTTGGTCACTATGGTATTTTTATACTGACTCTATGCCGTAATAAGTTGTTGTTGTTGTTGTTGTTGTTGCAGTTTTCACCAAATCCCCCTCAACCTGTCTCTCCCAGTGCTACCTTTCTCAGAGATGGGGAGGATACATGAAGAAGGAATTGGTATGGATCACTTTGTCCCACATGCAGTCTTTGGGGGGAAAATATAGTGAATCCAAAGCCTCTCACTCTTAGAAGAAATTGTCTGTTGTGCAAAATATGTTGTGCATTTGCT
>NW_024846540.1:0-1021 GCF_019175285.1 Sceloporus undulatus
TAGGAAGGGCGACTGTAGTTTTATGTCACAACTATTACCATTACATTTAGTGATATATGGGAATTACAATCTATAAGTAAATTAATACAAAAAGTGACTAAGGATTCTGGATGGTGGGGTATGGGATCAATAATCAATAATCTGAATAGCTTTCTACAAGCACCAGGGGCAACAGAGTTTTCCCATTGCTGCCAAGATTAAATGATTCTGCATTTACCTTCAAATTGATGAGGAAATTAAACATATTATGGATGTCATGTGTTGCCTTCTTTTAAACAAGATCAAGAATCTAACCTGCTAGTTTGAAACCAAGCAGTCTCCAAGCTTTCAGTTTAGGGAGCCAGTGTTGCATAATGATTTGAGTGTTGGACTATAACTCTGGAGATCAGGGTTTAATTTCCTGTTCAGGAACTTGAACAAATTACATGTTGTCAGCCTCAGGGCAAGGCAATGGCAAACCTCCTCTGGACAAGTCTTGCCAAGAAAACCCCATCATTGTTGTTGTTAGCTGCCCTTGAGTCGACTCCAACTCATGGCAACCCTGTGGATGAGACACTTCAAAGAATCCCTATCTTCCACTGCCTTGCCCAGATTCTGCAAGCCCTTGCCCATAACCCCCTGATCGAGACTATCCTTCTGGTTTTTGGTCTTCCTCTCTTTCTTCTACCCTCTACCTTTCCTAGCATTATTATTTTTTCTACTGATCTGTGCCAGTCTCATTGTGCGGCCAAAGTATGATAGTCTCAACTTCAAGATCCCATTTGTTTGTCTTCTTGTCTGTCCACGGTTTCATAAGTACTCTTCTCCAGCACAACATTTTGAATGAGTTGATTTTCTTTCTGTCTGCTTCCTTCACTGTCCAGCTCTCGCATCTGTGATGGGGAATACAATGGATGAACAATTCTGATTTTAGTGCTCAGTTGTATGTCTTTGCTCTTCAGTAGCTTTTCCAGTTATTGCATAGCTGCCCTTCCCATTCCTAATCTTCTCCTTATTTCTTGACTGCAGTCTCCATTCTGGT
>NW_024846541.1:0-1021 GCF_019175285.1 Sceloporus undulatus
ACAAAGATGGGAGTGGTGAATAGTATTAGGTTTTCTTAATTGTAATATATTACCTAGATGGATCTTGATCCCAATTGCTGAGGGTCCAGAAAGGGGAGAGGAGTCAGTAACTCCAATGGCAAGCGCAGCTGGCGAGTGTAGTGAAGTGTTTAGCAATGTAAACCAACCGAGTGTCTGTCTGCAACTGGACTGACACTGAAGAACAGCCAGTTGGGGCTGATATTTATACTGAAATTATTGCTTGGTGATAGAAACTGAGCATTTGAGAAGGTTTAAATTGCTTTAGGATGTTTCCTGGTGGGAAAAGAATTATCTGAAACTGAAATAAATGCAATGGGTGTTTGGTGGAAATACTTCAGCCAAAAAAGATTGTCCCATCGGCTCTTAGGTCCTTCTTGGCTCTGCATTTTGGTCCTATTCACAAGACACTGTATAGCACAGTCTGAAGGCAACACTCCCAGAGCTCAACAATAACATAGCAGAGTACAGAAGCAAATCTCCATATATAGGCATTGACAATGCACTGACCAGTTTCCACACTTAAAAATAACTCACAGATACAGTTGATTTCCTCCAAGTCCTTGGAGGTTCTTTAGATTGAGTTGTAATATAAAACAAATATTTACCAGCTCTCCTCTCTGACTTCCATCCACTTCACAATCTTTTCTACACCCAACTCCAACCCACATGAATCCACATGTGAGTTGTATACTGTATTGGTTATGGGTCATCTCCTGGTGCCACACAGCATGAAGCATCCTCTGCAGTTAGCTTGCATCATGCCATGTGCTCTGACTCAACACTCAATGGCAGTCTCACAGGAAATGATGCCACTTTTCAATTAAATAGTTTTACATATATTTAATGGAATATTTTTCAACGGCCTGACTATCTGCTTCTACTGATTTCCTCATGGCAGTTCCCATTCAATCTCTTCTTTGGTAGCTCCTATGAATAAGGATACAATCATTGTATGGATTTGGGGCATCCAGAACAGGGTCATGCTCAGGTCACTCACACC
>NW_024846542.1:0-1021 GCF_019175285.1 Sceloporus undulatus
TTTTCCATCACTCATTTAGATGGATTTTATGGTACTTGGATTTTCTTGTTCTTTTTTCCCTCCTTTAGAATGGTTTGCATGCGTGAATGCTTCACCATGGATTTCTGAGTGGTACAATTTCATATTAAGTGACATGAACCCTTCCTTATTATGAACATGTCAGTCTCTTGTTTAAAGCTGAGGGAGATGTCCATTTGACAGTTCACTGCCCATTAGTGGAAATGTGTAGAATCCCTTAAATCCCAGGTATTTAGGTTGGTCAAGGGATCAGCAAGCAATGGCAGGACTACTAAAAGCAGGTTCAGATCCTGGAGGTAGGTTTTTTGAGAGTGGGTTGGGGGAGGTTTCAGCAGAAACAGATCTGTGCAATAGGCAGAAGCCACTGGTGGGTGATCATAAGCCTGGGCAATAGATTTGGGCCAAACTTGATAAGGGAGGGATTTTTGGAGAGAGCCCATCTCCCAATCTCTTTTCTCCCTCCATGACTTATCCAGGGCCAGGAAGAGACTGAAGGAATCTGTTTCCCACGGAGTATCTTAGTGCCAGTATTCTTGACAGCAAAGAAGGTGAGTGCCTGAGCAGGTGGGATAGGGTGAAGATCGAGGAGGACATTTGTTGCAGCAGACAGGGGAAATGGGGAGGGTCCTCATTGCCCAATGTAGCTGGGAACTTGGTTCAACTGGAGATGGGAGAATCTTCCTTCTTCACTGCAAGAGTCCAGCTTCCTTTACTACCTGGCAGCAGACTTAAGTCTCTGGTGGACTTGTGTGTGTGTGGGTGCGCAAGCGTGCACATCCATATGTGTTTGCATATTGGTCCACCAGAGACGTAAATCTACTGATAGGCCTACACAGACACACCATACATGGCTTTCAGCATATGCTGAAAGTTGCTAGGAAGCCCGTGGGAGCGTGCGGGGAGCAAGGGGTGGCATGTACCATTAAGAATAATGGGCCGCGCGCCTCCGTGCTACCGCACCACCGCACCCTGCACAAGCTCCATTATTTTCAATGGGGCTTGA
>NW_024846543.1:0-1021 GCF_019175285.1 Sceloporus undulatus
ACAGGGCTATCATATCAACTCTTAACCTTCTCTTCTCCAGGCTAAACATCCCCAGCTCCCTAAGTCGTTCCTCATAGGGCATAGTTTCCAGACCCTTCACCATTTTGGTCGCCCTCCTTTGGACACACTCCAGTTTCTCAACATCCTTTTTCAATTGTGGTGCCCAGAACTGGACACAATATTCCAGGCGGGACCTGGCCAGAGTAGAATAGAGTGGCAGTATTACTTCCCTTGATCTAGACCAGGGGTAGGCAACCTGTGGCCCGCGGGCCGGATGCGGCCCGGCAAGGCCTTGGGACCGGCCCCAGCCCGGTCCTGCCGCCGATTGCCGCTGGGGCCTTTGGGGGGCACTTGTCTATAGAACCCTCAGAAACATGCATTTATATTAACATTTTTTAAAAAATCAACAAAATTTTTTGCGTGTCGTCCATTTTTTAAAAAAAAACTGTCTTCCATTTGAAAATTTTGTCCTACATTTGTCCTGGTTTATTTATATATTTAATTTTTTTTAAAATTATTTAATTATTTATTTTTTGGCTTCGGCCCCGCAGTTGTCTGAGGGACAGCAACCCGGCCCCCGGCTCAAAAAGGTTGCCTACCCCTGATCTAGACACTATACTTCTATTGATGCAGCCTAAAATCGCATTGGCCTTGTTAACTGCCGCATTGCACTGTTGAGTAATGTTTCTTTCCCTAAAACTTAAAATGTTTCACAACATGAAGATCAGAGCAGTTCCTCTTTATAAGACAGGGTGGGAATTCTGTGGCACCTCCAGCTGCTGTTGGACTGCAGCTCCTAGCAACCCTAGTTAACATAGGCAATGGCAAAGAATGCTGGGAGTTTTGATGCAAAACACTTGGAGGACCACACACATTCCATCCTGTTCTAAATACAAGAAGGGAGTCAGAAAGTATTTGTGACCCAGCATATTGACAGCCCAGTTCTTAGTTGAATAAATATTCAAAACATAACTTTTTTTTATTTTGTGTATTTGAATTTCAACACATTTGTTATTTTCTG
>NW_024846544.1:0-1021 GCF_019175285.1 Sceloporus undulatus
CTGCTTGCTAAAGCCACATAGAAATTGAGGCATGTACATTTGTGTGCATTGTTTCTGAATGGATCTATTGTCAAAATGACAATTTCTTCACTTTTCCTTGTATATTTTTTTAAAAAATGAACACTGCTGAATGTGTTGCACTTGAAATATCTATAAATGTATAGGTTTATGACTGAACATGGAACCGTAGATTATGCTCATTTGGGGGAAGTGAAGATGTATGTAAACTCATTTTATAAACTCAGTGAAACAAATACCTCATAAAACTCTAGCAAACACCACATACACACACAGTCCCCACACAAAGGACTCACTGGTGCACTGTGTGTCTGGGGTCTGGAAATCTCACTTCCACCTTCTGGGAAGACAGTTCTGCTAGAGACTGCATTTGGGACTTTATTCCTGCAAAGCATGGACTCACTCTCTCAGCTGCCACCTTTCCATAGAATCCTGGACTGAAACATTTAAACAAAATCCCTCTTTCAGCTCCAGGAATAAAGGCCTACCTTCAGTACAAAGACACAAATGCTAGCAGCCTCAGAAAGGGCTCTTCTAAAGTCCTTTATGGCCGGAGCCTCCTTGGGTCAGAGGCCGTCTCCCCAGCCGTAGGGAAGGGTTGCTCTGAGTGCGAAGGAGGAGGAGGTCCACAGGGCTGAGGGAGGGAAGGCAATGGGAAAAGGTCAGTGCCAATGGCCATGGAGGGCAGAAGGTGACAATGCCTAGGAAACTCCTCTGAGTCCCAGCCATTCTAGGAATGAGTGGCAGGAGTGAGTCCAGGCAGGGACGTAGCCAGGATTTTGGGAAGGGGGGGTCCAGACTAAGTGCCACCATTATAATGGGGCTTGGGTGCAGCGGCGCAGCAGCACACACCATTCATTTTATTTAACGGAAGGGGGGGTCCGGACCCCAAGAACCCCCCCCTTGGCTACGTCCCAGGTCCAGGGGGCTGAGGGGGTCTCCCTTCCCAAAAGGGGAGGCAAGGACTGGTGGGAGCCTCCCCAGCTAGGGCCCAAAGGGAGGG
>NW_024846545.1:0-1021 GCF_019175285.1 Sceloporus undulatus
TCTTTGGAGGTATGCTGTTTAAATGATACATGGGTCCTAAGAGTCCGAAGGTCGTGCCAAAGCCACACTCCATTCCTAAGCACTGGAGTGAAGCTTTGGTGCAGCTTCCAGATTCTTAGGATGCAGGCATCATTTAAACAGCATACCTCCAAAGAGACCCGAAGCAGCTTTATTTTGGCAGTCTGTAACAGGCCGAAGAAAGTTTCATAACATTTTTTCATCTCTCAACAATTTGAGTGCAAAATTTCAAACTGGTGAAAAGATGTTATTCTCTCTGTCCTCTGTAGATGTGGAGGTCTTCTGGGAGAAAAGAGTCAGTGGCAATGGCATATAATGATGGGCTAATAAACCAAGTCAAAATGCATAGGCTCCTATTATGTAGTGACAGATGCGTAGATGCGAGCTGAACATGATATCTAGGCCACAGAATGATATGGCAACGTGTATGGTATAGTATGGCTGCTATGTTTTGGCTTCAACAAATCACTGGTCCCTAATATAGCATGATATACTTGCATGATTTAGTGGATTGGGTGTATGTAGTTAAAGACTTAATTCCATATATTCAGATCTAAGTCCTGGTATTCTGTAGAGAATCAAGTCCAAACAGGAGTGGAGAGGTTGAAACAAAGAAATTATCAGGATAAGCATGTTTAAAGAAGGAACGTGAGACATGTGCTCTTCCAGATACAACTTCCTTTATCTGTCATCATTCATTGGCTGTGCTGGCAAGGGGTGATAATAGTTGCCACCCAATATGTGGAGAGAAATATGTCTCCACCTTTAGGATGGAAGGAATTGGAAGATCAAACCATCTAAAAAAACGGATCATAGAGGAACCCAAAGTAGTAGTCCTTGGGTATCTGGAGTGAATGTCAGTATGATGTTAAAACTGTGTAAATATACTATTCACATGCCAGTGTTTCCATGACTTCAGCAATGCCGTAGAACTGATGTAGTGCTAGCAGCTTCATGAATGAGCCCCTCTCATTACATTTTTTGTCAAGAGTCATAGGCGGGA
>NW_024846546.1:0-1021 GCF_019175285.1 Sceloporus undulatus
GGCTTTGGATACATTCACATGTATATCTCCCCAATGCTGTAGATAAAACTGCTCTGTTAATGTTCTGCAATTGGTAGTTAAAGGCTAAATTAAGAAATTTAGCATTACAAAAATAAACAAAGTCTAACGTCTGGTTATTTTTCCCTGTCATATGTTTTACGGTATAATAAAGGTTATCTTACCCACGCTATTACAGAGACTTCAAACCTTTTTATAATAATATATTTATACTGAATTTTGTTCATTGTTTATCTTGTGCCATAACCAGCATGTTAAATTTTACCAGAATATGAATGAGCCCAGAAGGTATTTCTTGTTTGCCTATAAGCAGCCAAACCAGACATATGAAACGGAGTATCACCAAGGACTATCAGGTGCTGTAGGCTATATTTCAGAGGAAAGAACCGGAAAAGCCAACTTTGGGTATTCATTGCCTAAGAAAATCCTATGAGATTCAAAGGGCCACTATAAGTCTTTAGGTGACTTGAAGACAGACACACAGCCCCCAAACAACGAAGTCAGAGAGATTTAAGAAAAACGTGTTTAGCCATTGAAAAATGCAAAGGACTTCTTCATGGTTAGCAAGGGCAAATCCTCTTGGCTTACTCCAAACTGTGCCCTTTAAGGGATTTTGGACTTCAGCTCCCAGAAGCCTCAGCCACGTTGGCCAAGAGTCTGGGGTTCTGGGAGCTGAAGTCCAAAACCCCTTAAAGGGCAGAGCCCTTGCCAATCCTTATGGGTAAAAGGCGAGCAAAAAGGGCACCGCCAACCTGGGAAAGTTCCATTTGTTAAAAACGATGAAACTGACCCCTTCCTGAAAAGCTCGCCTTGGTTTGTAACATCCAAGTTTAGATGTGAGGTTCCTTAGAGTCTAAGGAGTGGCCAGAAGGCCTGCTACTGAAGGAACCGCCTCCTGAACCGGCCAAATGCCTTGAAAACGGCCGGAAGGGGAGAAAAAGAAACTGATGGATGGTGGGGAACCCTGAAAACTGGAGCCGATCGCGGGAGGAGGAGGAGGAGG
>NW_024846547.1:0-1021 GCF_019175285.1 Sceloporus undulatus
GAATAAAGAAGTCACAGTATGTTTGGCTGACTAGCATTTTTGGACAGGCCTCTCTGGTTCTCGTTCACAAAGTAAATTGATGGAGTAAATGAGCAACGCAAAACATCAATAGTTAGGGACATACTAGAAAGTGAATTTTACCTAGAGAGTTATTTGAATCTTTCAAGTAACCCTTCCTCCCTTTTGTTCTTCAGGATTTTTGTATTTCATCTCCCAGAAGTTTTAGGATTCTGGGAGTTTCAGGCCTGTTACAGACTGCCAAAATAAAGCTGCTTCGGGTCTCTTTGGAGGTATGCTATTTAAATGATGCATGGGTCCTAAGAGTCCGGAGGTCACGCCAAAGCCACACTCCATTCCTAAGCACTGGAGTGCAGCTTTGGTGCAGCTTCCAGATTCTTAGGATGCATGCATCATTTAAATAGCATACCTCCAAAGAGACCCAAACCGCTTTATTTTGGCAGTCTGTAACAGGCCATAGTCTTCCCAAAAGTTGCTTTCCTGAAGATCTGCTTCAGGAGTTTATCACACTGGGGCTAATTTCAACATTAAAGAGAGATTAAAGCACATTTAAAGCATCCTGCAAATAAAGTGAAAATGGCGAATGATTAGCACACGCAATTGCGAAAATGAAGTGATATCAGAAATGCATTGTCTCTGAAATCCCAAAAGTAAAAAGATGTGTGTTAATGCTTCTTTATGACCACTTTAATGGTGGGTTTTGTGCAATGTTGTGTGAAATCGTTTTGCGTAATTATGCGATTTTTCTGGGATATTTGTGGGATTAGCTCCCAATCTCCTTTGTGTGAAAAACTCCCCAGAGAGCCTAACTCCCTTGAACACTATGGGATTTACTTCCAAGGAATCCTGTAGGTTAGGATAAAGCCCATGGTTGTGAAGGTGCCTGCCAAGACCGCCAGTAGGTCTTTCCTTCCCTCCATCTGCTGCTCCAGCACCAGAATCTCTCCATCTCCCATTGTCCCTTTTCCCTGTGCTTCCTTCCCTTCCTCCCTTTCAAATGTAT
>NW_024846548.1:0-1021 GCF_019175285.1 Sceloporus undulatus
AGTTGTTTTTGTGAACTATGCAAGGACGAATCTAATTGGGATTTACATACATAGACTCACACAGGTTCCTAGTTTGGTGTAATCAGTTTCCTCAAATGGCTGGTTTATTATAAGCATGAAGACTTACATCCCTAGATCCACACTTTCTTCATTCCTGGTTTAGTGTAATTTCTTTCTTGAAATTCTAGTTTATTACATGCAGGAACTTTCTTTTTCGTTTTTGCACAGGGACATTTCCAGAAAAAAGCTCCCTTGCTTGTGGTCTAAAATGCTAAGCAGTAGTGGCTGGTGGTGCAGTGGTGAATATGCTCACAGGGTTGCTCTTTTAAATGCTGTGCATTTCAGATGTCAAGGTCTCTGTATAGTTTTAAATATATTTAAATCTTTTTTATGTGAAATGTTTTTTAACTTTTTAATTTTATCTTTCAAATTTTCTATATTTTTAATGCTTTTGTCTTGGGTTTAACTCATACTGTTTTAAATTTGTTGCTAGCCACCTTGAGTCACTACAGCTGGTTATAAACCGCCGTTTGAGGCGGTCTGCCGCTGCCGCCATTTGCTCCGTGCGGGAGCCGCAGCAGCCACACCGCGCGGCTCCTGCACGGACCGAAAAAGAAGCTCCAAAATGGAGCTTCTTCTTATGGCACCTCTGTGACGTTGCGAGGCGCCAGGGGCGCATTCGCGATGCCACAGACGCCGCGACATGTTCGGACGCACAGCGTCCGATACATAAAGATGGCGCCAGCCATGTGGAACGGCCGGCGCCATATTGTACGGACAGAGTCCGTACTAGAGCCAGGGGCGTCTAGAAGAGACGGCCCTTTTTTAAAATGGGACGTCCTCCGGACGTCCAAAGTGGCGGTTTGTAACCCGCCTAGATCAGGAGAATGATGGGACTGGGTGAAATGATGATGATGATGATGATGATGATGATGATGATGATATCCACCTTATCCCATCCCAAACTGCCACAAAATGAACAGGCTTCCCACCAGCCCTCTGCATAGCTCAGGTCCCAGGG
>NW_024846549.1:0-520 GCF_019175285.1 Sceloporus undulatus
AAAAACAAATATGGCAGATTCAAATGCTGCTTTAAAACCTCTTTCCATCTGCCAGCTTTGTGCTGATTTTGGGGGGAAATGAGAAAGTGTTGGGAGGGAGGGACTGCCAACAGAATTAGGAGATGATTGCAGGCTATGGACAGTTTGTGGCCAAGAAAGGTCCAAATGACACGGCAGCAATAGTCCAGTTTGAGAGCGCTTTAACTGCCCTTGCCCGGTGCTAGGGAATCCTGGGAACTGGAGTTTATTGTGGCACCAGTGGTCTCTGACAGAGAAGGCTCAATGTCTCACAAAACTACATTTCCCAGAATTCCCTAGCACTGAGCCAGGGCAGTTAAAGCACTCTCAGATTGGATTATTGCTGCAGTGTGTTTTGGACTTAGGTGACCCTTGGCAAGTCATACTCTCTCAGCCTCAGAGGAAGGCAATGGCAACCCCTCTCTGAAGAAACCTGCCAAGGAAATCCCATGATAAGGTTGCCTTAGGGTCGCCATAAATTTGAAACGACTCTAAGACAGAC
>NW_024846549.1:620-1021 GCF_019175285.1 Sceloporus undulatus
AAAAACAAATATGGCAGATTCAAATGCTGCTTTAAAACCTCTTTCCATCTGCCAGCTTTGTGCTGATTTTGGGGGGAAATGAGAAAGTGTTGGGAGGGAGGGACTGCCAACAGAATTAGGAGATGATTGCAGGCTATGGACAGTTTGTGGCCAAGAAAGGTCCAAATGACACGGCAGCAATAGTCCAGTTTGAGAGCGCTTTAACTGCCCTTGCCCGGTGCTAGGGAATCCTGGGAACTGGAGTTTATTGTGGCACCAGTGGTCTCTGACAGAGAAGGCTCAATGTCTCACAAAACTACATTTCCCAGAATTCCCTAGCACTGAGCCAGGGCAGTTAAAGCACTCTCAGATTGGATTATTGCTGCAGTGTGTTTTGGACTTAGGTGACCCTTGGCAAGTCA
>NW_024846550.1:0-1021 GCF_019175285.1 Sceloporus undulatus
TAGTGTTTTTATCTTTTGTAATGTCCTACATTTGGGGTGCCTTGTCCAGTAGGAGGTGGGCAGGGATGCCACCGGCGTTAGCTTTTATGGCCACCGTCCTGGTGGCCATTCTGGCCCCGGGAGTCACGTGGCAGCGACAGCCGCCCCTTCCTCCGCCCCCGCCCCCTCCACACACTCACGCTCACACTCACACTCACACTCACACAGGGAGCCCGGGCCCGGAGGAAGCGAGCCCTGCCCTCTCAGCCGGCGGCCCACGTTGCCCAGGGCCAGGGCAACTCTTGATCCCTTAATTGCTCACGCCAGAGCAGCTTAGCGTGGCAAGATTAGCGGGGGCTATTTCTACCAAGGTCAAGGGAGCAAAGGACTTCACATTCACTTCGGGTTCTGAAAGGTCCAGCCAAGCAGCTCATTCGGACCCTGAAGAGGAGCGGGATAATAAATAAATAAAGTAAATAAAGTAAATAAAGTAAACAAGCAAAAGGAAGAGATTTTAACAAAGTCCGGGCTGCTTAGCAGCACTGCCATTGTATGGTAGGACCATCCTCTCAAAGTCCCCCTGAAGAGGTCCCGATCTTCCGTGGGGCCGCCGTGACTCTGAGGTCCCGATCCCGGTGGGACTGCCTCCCTTCTCGGGTGTAATCGCACGCAGGCCCCGAGACTTTGGCAAGGAATGTCTGCCTGAACCCTCAGCATAGAAATATCCAAGCCCACGAGGAGGAGCTGCCAGGACCCTCACTCTCCTCCTTCGCTGCAGCGGCGGACGGCCGAGGGGAAGCGGGTCAGGGTCCCCCTGAACTCGTGGTTCTTGGTGGAAAACTCGGAGCCGGCCCTTCCCACACTGCCGCCCCACCAGGGGTCACTCGGGGCCAGGGGCCACCCCATTCACCCTACCCCACCCCACCCCACTCCAGGGCCGGCGGAGGGGAAAGGGGCGGCCTCTCCCTCCCGGGCCTTCCCTCCCGGGAGCGAACACAGAGAATCCCCTTCGTCCGCCTCCCGCTCGCCCCCCCTTCGTGAG
>NW_024846551.1:0-1021 GCF_019175285.1 Sceloporus undulatus
CCCTTGTTGCCTCTTCCACCATTTGGACCATGAAATTGTCTTCCAGGCAAGTGAGGATTTTGCTAGGCCTTGAGGATTTTGCTGAGTTTGACTTCCAGCAAATATCAGGGTAGTTGAAGTCGCCCATCACTACTACATCTCTCTTTTCTGACTGTGTGGTCATCTGTTCTAGAAAGATATCATCCAATTCCTCAGTCTGACTTGGGGGTCTGTAGTAGACTCCCACTGTAACATCCTTGTTGTTTCCCTCCCCTTTGATTCTTATCCAGATGCTCTCCAACTGGCTTCCATGATTGATGTCCTGGATCTCTTCACTGGTGCAAATATCTCTGACATATAGTGCTATTCCTCCTCTTTTCCAGTTTGGCCTATTTCTCTTAAAAAGGTTATACCCCTCTATTTCCACATTCCAATCATGAGACTCGTCCCACCAGGTTTCAGTGATGCCTATTATATCATACAGTATTTGCTTTGCTGTACTAGGAGTTCAAGTTCATCTTGCTTATTTCCCATGCTCTGTGTGTTAGTGTAGAGGCATCGCAGACCACGGGTCCCATTTACTTGTTGCTTGTGCAAGTTTATTTGCCTCCCACTGTTGGATCCTTGCACTTTTTTTCTTGTTTCCTCTATGTCTGTTTGACTATTTTCTCCAGCCATTTCGCCTTCCTTAATATTGTCTCCCTTCTCCACGGAACTCAGTTTAAAGCCCTCCTGATCAAGTTCTTGAGACTGTTGGCAAAAACATTTCTTCCAACTGGTGTGAGATGCAACCCTTCCGTTGCATGAAGTCCCTCCTCATGGAACCGCAGCCCATGATCAAAGAATCCAAATTGTTCTTGGTGGCACCATCTGCGAAGCCAGTTGTTCACATCCGCTATTTTCCTCTCCCTTCCTGGACCGTGCCCTTCAACTGGCAGAAGAGACGAGATGACAACCTATACATCCATTCCTTTCAGCTTCCTACCAAGCGCCTTGTAATCCCTTTTGATGTTCTGCAAGACACAGCCTGCAGAACATCAAA
>NW_024846552.1:0-1021 GCF_019175285.1 Sceloporus undulatus
ATAGGCTTTCCAGTGCTAACGGAAAAGTGTTTCGGGTTACGAAATTTTCGGGTTACGAAAGGAATGGCGGAACGAATTAATTTCGTAACCCGAGGCACCACTGTAGTCTATATTCTTTTATATATTTAAATGAGTAAGCCTTGTTCCAATTTGATTTCTTTCTCCATCCAGAAGCAATCACTGCAGGAGCAGATTTTAGAAATTGTTATGTTACATATTTTTGATTATTATTCAGTCTTAATTCCCCTAAATTGAGAGTTAAGCAATTTTCTTTACTTAATTGTATTTCTATCCCTATTATTGTATTTATCTGTTGCTTAACCTCTATTCCAAATCTATGTACAAATGGGCATTTCCTCCACATATGTATATATATTCCTTTAACTCCACATCCATGCCAACATTTTGATTGAAATTTGTCATTTGTAAATGCTAATTGGTGGGTGTCCTATACCATTTTCCATTTGTTGTTCTTTTACATATGTGTTTTTAATTTTAACCATTTCTTGTAGCCAAATTTTAATTTTATCTATATCAATGAATAAATCTTTTTCCCAATTCATTGTCAATCCCTCTATCATTCTCAATTGGGTTGTTAACATATTCTTATAAAATTTTCCTATTAGTCCTTTACCCCCTTCTAGATTTTTTGTAATTATTTCTTCTAATAATTCATTTTGGTCATCAATATTTAATTGTGTTTCACCTAGTAATTTTTTTATCCTTTTATTTGAATCCAATATTGCTCTCCTATTAAAGTAGTTAATTTTTCTTCCTGAATAAATGCCTCTGTTGAATCATACAAATCTCCAATTATTTTAAATTCTTTAATTTTTTAAAACTATCTTTCCAAAATCTTCATTGTTACTTTTATTTAAATATTTAATTGGTAACTGCTTCCTAT
The DNA here is from genome assembly GCF_019175285.1 of Sceloporus undulatus. Taxonomy (NCBI): domain Eukaryota; kingdom Metazoa; phylum Chordata; class Lepidosauria; order Squamata; family Phrynosomatidae; genus Sceloporus; species Sceloporus undulatus. Next base: position 905 of record NW_024846552.1, read on the forward strand.
TTTTATACCCAGGTTTTTATTCCACTTCTCCCATATTTTGTAATTCAAACTCATTGGACTGATTCTTTTCTCTCTCTTCCCCCCCCCCCCCTGTATTTTCCCCTGAAAAATAGAGAC
>NW_024846553.1:0-1021 GCF_019175285.1 Sceloporus undulatus
TGTTTCTAAATCAAAGGTTTTGGTATTTTCAAAAGGATTCATTCCAAGGAAATGGAAGGTGAATAATCAAATCATAGAGCAGGTAAAAATGTATACATATTTGGGCGTTCTTTTCCATTATAATGGTCTTTGGGCAAAGCAGAGAGAAAAGGTTGTTCAATCTGGAAAAAGATCTCTGGCGACTTTACAATCCTTGTATTATAAGAAGGGAAACCAAGATTTCCTTGCAGCTATGAAAATTTATAAAACCAAAATAAGACCACAAATACTATATAGTATATCTGTTTGGGTAACAGCTTTTAATAAGGAGGTTGAAAGTTTACAAACACAACTCTGCAGGAAATTGTTATTTATCCCACCATGTGTTCATCACCTAACATTATATGCTGAGCTTGGTCTGGATACACTCGAGACCACAGCTTGGTTGATGGCGTACAAATCTTGGCTTAAAATCCATTATAGACCAAATAGATCTAGTCTAATTTGTTTTCTTTTATCTGATAATTATTATACTAACTGGTCAAAAATCTATGAAGATAAATTAAAATTAAAGGGCCTAAGTCTGGACTCTTTACTCCTCCTAACTGAGGAGGAGTGCCTCAAGACAATTAAGGATTGTTTATTGAGTTGGGATTACAAGATGACTTACTCCACTCCTCCCAGAGTGTGCTCCCCTTCTGTATTTGGCATTCCCCCCTATTGTGGCCAGATGCCAAAGTACTTTCAATCATTGTCCCTTCAGGCTTCGAGGAAAGCTTTCCTCTTTGCAAGGTTGAATATTCACCCTTCCTGTGTCACCAGGGGTAGATATTTGAGGATCACTTTTGCAAATCGAATGTGTATATGTGAACTATCTCCAGATACTCTCCAACATATTATATTTCTTTGCCCGCTATATCAAAAACCGAAAGCGAAATTGCTAAAGAAACTATTGGAAATGAACTACTGCTTAACGGATATAACTTTGGTACATTTATTGGAGGATTGTAATGTACAGATTACACGATTGATGGCCAATTTT
>NW_024846554.1:0-1021 GCF_019175285.1 Sceloporus undulatus
AGAAAGAAAAGGAATTAAATGCAGATGGGAAAGAAACTAAGATTAAGTATAAGGAAATGGACATATATGCATAGAAAAAGAGGAATAGAAAAGATAAACAAACAAACAAACAAACAAACAGGCTAGTTCCTATATATTATCCTAAGCCTCGGTCCGTGACAAAACTCTCCCAATCTAGGAGTAATTCACATTAGCTATTCTCTACCTTAGTCACGGATTTAGAGGACTAGTTGCTCAGACTTGATGTCTTGGCTCTTTATTAATATAAACATGCTTATCTTATTAACATTACAAGAGACAGATCATTAGCATCTCTGTGTATAAATTGTAGTTCTAGGAGAAAAAGAAATAAGGTTTGTATAGATATAATTCAGGAGGAAAACAATTATATGCGGCAAAGAGAAGATACTGGAAGAAATCCAAGCAGATGCAAAGAAGAAAAACCTTCAATGATGAAAAAAGGGGTAATAATAAGCAAAGCGTAAAGAAGAGAATGGACCAATAGGAACGGATTCAGAAGGAGGTTAATTAAAAGGAAAGATCCAAACTGGTTTAAAGGTCAATGGGAAAGAGTCCTAGGTCTCCCGAAGTCTGCTTCCAGGGGCCTCCTGCTGAGCGACTGTTGCTCCCATCATCCAAAGAAGCCTCTCCTCCTCCCTTTTGCCCTGAGAGGGGCTCCTGCAAAGTCCATCATCCCCAAAAGCTCCCTCAAGAACAAAAGAAAGACACCAGGAAAGAAGGAAAGAAGCTGCTGCTCTGATGCCTTCTTCATCGCAACAAGATGCAAAAAGGCTGAAATAACTGTGGACCAAGGAAAGGCCTTGAAGGAAAAAAGAACAAGCTCCATCTCAGAACCTCAAGGAGAAATTATGAGATCTAATGAAGAAAGCAGCCTTTGGTGGCCCTTCTTCGCTTAGCATGAAACCAAACAAAATCCAACACCATCTGCTCTAAAATGAATACTTATGGTCTTCGCCGCCCAGAGGCCCCTCTCCTTGGGACATCCTTCCAGGCCACAGTG
>NW_024846555.1:0-1021 GCF_019175285.1 Sceloporus undulatus
AGTCAAAGTATTTTTGCACATGTTTCATGGAATATTTTTTCAAGAGTCCTTTGACTATCTCTTTCCACTGATTCCCTCAAGGCAGTCCCTATCCAGTCTCTTCTTTGCTAGCTGCTATGAGTAAGGATACAATCATTCACTGGATTTAGGATATCTGGAACAGGATCATGCTTGGGTCACTCACACCAACTTTATTAATTTACTGTCAAATAGGGAAGGGTAAATGGGGGCTAAATCTGGGGGTAACACCCTCCTATCTTAACTCTGATTTTCACTTATCTGTCATTGTCCTTCTTTACAGAAAAACCTGTGAGTCAAGAGAGAGTCCAGACAGGAGAGAAGCCATACAAATGCCAGCATTGTGGAAAATGCTTTTCTACAAAGTCACACTTAGTGAGACATCAGAGAGTCCACACAGGAGAGAAGCCATACAAATGCCAGCATTGTGGGAAATGTTTTTCCTTGAGGTCAAATCTAGTGAGACATCAGAGAGGCCACACAGGAGAGAAGCCATACAAATGCCAGCATTGTGGGAAAGGTTTTTCTCAGATGTCACACCTTTTGGAACATCACAGGATCCACACAGGAGAGAAACCATTCAAGTGCCATCATTGTGGGAAATGTTTTTCTTTGAAGTCAAACCTAGTTACACATCAGCGAGTCCACACAGGAGAGAAGCCATACAAATGTCAGCACTGTGGGAACTGTTTTTCTTTGAAAGCAGACTTAGTGAGACACCAGAGAGTCCACACAGGAGAGAAGCCATATAAATGCCAGCATTGTGGAAAATGTTTTTCTTCAAAGTCAGTCCAAGTGAGGCATCGGAGGGTCCACACAGGAGAGAAGCCATACAAATGCCAGCATTGTGGAAAATGTTTTTCTCGGAGGTCAGTCTTAGTGACACATCAGAGAGTCCACACAGGAGAAAAGCCAAAAAAAATCCCAGCAGTGAACTAATATTATTTTTGTCAAGAAGGAATACAGAAAATATATTTTCAGAAAAAAAAGGTTTCTTTCTTGA
>NW_024846556.1:0-1021 GCF_019175285.1 Sceloporus undulatus
TGGGCTATAATTCCCACAGTCCTTCACCTATTGGCCACCTTGTCCAATAGTGTCTCTGGGATCACAGCTCCCCATGCCCTACGTACTTTAATAAATAATAATAATAAAATTTTTATTTATATCCCGCCCTTCCAAACGATCAGGGCGGCTTACAGAAAATATAACAAATACAATCAATATACAAAAAGTTAAAAACATATAACAACAACAACCTTAAAAACAACAATAAAAAGCCCCATAGCCCAACCTCATGGCCACGGAAGAGGAGGGAGGCCCACAGGATATTTAATCGGGGAATGCCTGTTTGAATAGGAAGGTTTTAAGGTCCTTCCTAAATTGGGCCAGGGTGGTAGATGAGCGGAGCTCCGTGGGCAGCGTGTTCCAAAGGGCTGGGGCAGCTGTGGAAAAGGTCCTTCTCGAGGTGGAAGCTAGCCTAGCCCCAGGCACCTTCAGCAGTTGCTGCCCAGATGTTCTGAGGGTGCGAGGCGGAATGTACGGAGAGAGGCGGTCCTTCAGGTATCCTGGGCCCAAGCCAGTTAGGGCTTTATAGGTGATAACCAACGCCTTATATTGAGCTCGGAAGCGAATGGGCAGCCAGTGGAGGTCTTTAAGTACAGGTGTTATATGCCCCTCACACGAGATGCCAAAGGCCCCAGCGGCAATCGGTGGCAGGACCGGGCTGGGGCCGGTCCCAAGGCCTTGCCGGGCCGCATCCGGCCCGCGGGCTGCAGGTTGCCTACCCCTGCTCTAAGTGGTTTACAACTGTAAGCTAATTGCCCTCAACAAGCTGGGTACTCATTTTAGCTACCTCAAAAAGATGCAAACCTGTGTCGAGCTTGAGCCCTGGTTGGTATTGAATTTGCAGCCTTATGGTTTGTGAGTGAGTGGCTACAGTACAGGCATTTAACCACTGCACCACCTCAGTTGTGGCTGGTGAGGGCTTGTGAAAAGTCTTCTCTGTGGCTGCTCCCAGACTGTGGAACTACTTCCACAGGTGGCCCATTTGTCCCCACCCTCGTTC
>NW_024846557.1:0-1021 GCF_019175285.1 Sceloporus undulatus
CGTCTATGGTTGACCTGTTTGCCGCATGTTTTGGTTTTTCAACGCCCTTTGAGAGGATGTCTGTGAGGAAAAGATGCCCGTCCATCGATGACCCTGCAGGCTTGGAAAACCGTGAGTTCCGCCGGACGGCAGCCATCTACTGGGGGGTGTCTTTAAACCCGTTCCACTTTGGCCCCAGCGGCCTCTGACCCTGCGTCAACAGGAGTGGGTTTTTTTCTAACAGCGACTGGATTTGTGGCACCGGGTCCCCGTGACGACAGAGCCCCATGACCGGGCCCCTGACTCTGTGTCAACAGCGATGGAATTGTGGCCCAGGGCCCCTCGGTCAGGTCCCTGACTCTGCTCCAACAGCGGGATTTGTGACAGAGCGCGACTGTGCCAGGCTCCGCGACTGATCCAGTGCGACTGATCCAACGTGGACGACAATGTGGCCCGTGGTTCCGCTGAACCCAGTGTCACCAACAATGTGGCCCGCGGCTACGATGAGCCCAGTGCCACCGATAATGTGACCCGTGGCTATGATAAGCCCAGTGTCACCGACAATGTGGCCCGCGGCTACGATGAGCCCAGTGCCACCGACAATGTGACCCGTGGCTATGATGAGCCCAGTGTCACCAACAATGTGGCCCGCGGCTACGATGAGCCCAGTGCCACCGACAATGTGACCTGTGGCTATGATGAGCCCAGTGTCACCGAAAATGTGGCCCGTGGCTACGATGAGCCCAGTGCCACCGACAATGTGGCCCGTGGCTATGATGAGCCCAGCGCCACCGACAAACCCTGTAAGTGTCCCCCGAGAACTACCGGGACCGAGGGTCGGAGCTTGGAGCCAACGTCCTCCAGGAGGGACAGGACTAAGCACGAGCTATTCCAGGCTGGGCGCCAGCAGAGGCTGATTTTGTGGCCCACGGCACCTCGACCGGGCTAAGTGCCGCCACTGCACCGAGTCCCACCGTGGCCCGTGGCTCCACAACTGAGCCCAGTGCTACCGGCATCTACCAGGACCAAGGATCCGAGCTCG
>NW_024846558.1:0-1021 GCF_019175285.1 Sceloporus undulatus
GGCCTTGGAGGTAGAGAGGAACTGCTGGACCTCATCCTCTTCCCCACTACTACTTCCTTCTCCTTTTGTGTGGTGTCTTTTTGGATTGTAAGCCTGAGGGCAGGGAACCATCTAAATAAAAAGACTGTATGTACAGCGCTGCGTAAATTTACAGTGCTTTATAAATAAAGAATAATAATAATAATAATAATAATAATAATAATAATAATAATAATAATAATAATAATAATAATAAGCACCGGAAGCCATTCCAGCTCTTTAAACCGGTTTAAAAGGAAGAGTCCTCTGGTGTCAATCAAATTAGTTCTGCTTTCGTAAAAGGTGACTTTCTTGCAGCCATTGGCTAAGCGGATGGGGGCTTCCCCCCTCCTTTTTAAAAAATTTCTGGCGGGCAAGGTGCGCAGATGCTGTCAAATTTAAAAAACTCTGGTGTGTGTCTTGTGTATAGCAAAAGCATTCAATTATCAAGCATCAATTTCCCAAATTGAAAGGGAAACATTTGTAACATTGGCATCGTAGCATTCGCATTTTAAACAAATAATTCCAGGAGAAAGAGGAAATGAAAGGGAAATCTCAGGCACTGTAGCCTCCTGTCACCCTTTGCCTCTTGTCACCCCAATTCCCCTTTTTTGCAACTTCACCCTTTTGCCTCCTGTGTGTGCATGTATTGTGTGCCTTCAGGTTGTGAGCTTCCCTCCCCGCTTTAACTCTTTGTCTGGCTCTTTGCTATGGAATTCTGGGAGTTGTTTACTTGCTTTTGTGTGGTGCTCCAAATGGAGGTTCCCTCCTGGAGAGGAGGAGAGGGTCCTGGGCATCCCTGCCTCCTGCGCGCTGATGGCATAGGAGCCCCGTTGGACATGACACCAGACGCCCTGGCAGAAGCAGCCAGACCCTCTCCCTCTCTGGCCTTGTCCCCTCCTCTCTTTTCCCTCTGTTTTGCCCTTCACTCCCTTTCTCACTGCTTATCCCTCCCTCCTTCCTTCTCTCTCCCTCTTTCCATGTTCTCCTTCCCTCTCTCCCT
>NW_024846559.1:0-1021 GCF_019175285.1 Sceloporus undulatus
ATTATTATTATTATTATTATTATTATTATTATTATTATTATTATTATATTTATTTATATCCTACTTTCCCCCCAAAATTTGGATTTGCTCACAGTTTAGAAGCGGTTCAGAATTTAAAAGGGCAATGTACTTAGAGATATACAATATACAAAAAGCGAGTATTAAAATAGAATTAAAGTATTACTATTACAATATTAAAACAAATCACACATCAAAGAATAAACTGCAATTTAAAAAGATAAAAATCTCTTTAAAACAGTTCAGTGAAAACAACACAGAACTACCTTCAAAATTTTTTTGTTTTAAAAGGAAGTGAACTAATAAGATTTTTGCCCATTGTCAGAAGGACAACACGGAGGATCCAATTCAAAAACACTGTTCAGTTTTTGCAAGTTGCAGCCATCTCAGTAAATCTGAAAAATACACTGTCAGAAATATAACACAAGCTTATTATCTCACTGAGGGAAAAACATAAACTTCTAAGTATCTTCTCAAAACCTTCCATGAAATACAAAGAAGTATGATCCACCCATCTTGCAAAGCAGGGGTAGGCAACCTTTTTGAGCCGGGAGCCGGGTTGCTGTCCCTCAGACAACTGGGGGGCCGAAGCCAAAAAATAAATAATTTTTAATTTTTTTAAAAAAAACTAAATAAATAAATCGGGACAAATGTAGGACAAAATTTTCAAATGGAGAACACTTTTTATAAAAAGTGGAGGACACATGAAAAAATTTGCTGATTTTTTAAAAAATGTTAAGATAAATGCATGTTTCTGAGGCTTCTATAGACAATTGCCCCACCATGACCCTTGCACGAGAGGCCAAAGGCCCTGGCAGCAATTGGCGGCAGGACCGGGCTGGGGCCAGTCCCAAGGCCTCGCCAGGCCGCATCTGGCCCGCGGGCCGCAGGTTGCCTACCCCTGTTGCAAAGGCTTCTTCTTAGTTTTTACAGATGCTGTAGAAGCTGTAATACCACTTTTTGGAGCAGTTCTACATGTAACAGTAGGCCTATCCAGGCATTT
>NW_024846560.1:0-1021 GCF_019175285.1 Sceloporus undulatus
CTTTTCTCTGTCCCCTGCTAGCATTTTGCCATCTTCTCCACACAGCGACCCTACCCTTTCCTTTTTCTTCCTTTTTCTGCGGACAAACCCCAAAAAAGCCCTTATTATTGTTTCCCTCTTCTTTAATTTTTATCCAGATGCTCTCCACCTGGCTTCCAGGACTGATGTCCTGGATCTCTTCACTGATGTAAATATCCTTGACATATAATGCTATTCCTCCTGTTTGGCCCATTTCTTTTAAAAAGGTTATACCCCTCTATTACTACATTCCAATCATTAGACTTATCCCACCAGGTTTCCATGATGTCTATTATACAGTCAGCCCTCCTTATACGCTGGTTTTCCATGCGCGGATTTGAGCATACGTGCATGGCAAATCCGGAAGTTGTCCCCAATGGCGGTGTGCGTGCACGCGTTCCACCATTGGGAACAACTTCTCTCCCCTCCCCTCCTCCCCAATTCTTTCCCTCCCTCCCTCCCTCCCTCCCTACTTACCTTTTCTTCGCCGGTGCCGTAGAACTGCCTTGTCGCTGCCGCTGCCGCCACCACCTCAGCCATAGCCAGGGGAAAGGCCGGGTGGGGGTTTTGGAGGCCAAGAAGCTGCCAGCCTGCCACCCGGCCCTTGCGTGGAGGTGGCAGCGGCGGCAGCAGCAGAGGACCAGCGCCAGAGACCTCCTTGGCCTCCTCTCTGCCGCTGCCACCGGCACCTCCAAGAGGCCTCCAACACCCCCACCCAGCCCTTCTGCGGCAGCGGTGGCGGCGAGGAGGCTGAGGAGACCTCTGGCACTGGTCTTCCGCTGCCTTGGCCTCCTTGCCGTGGCTACAGCCAGGGGAAAGGCCGGATGCTGCTCCAGGAGGCCTCCAGGAGCAGCACCCGGCCTTTCCCCTGGCAATGGCAGTGGAGAGGAGGCCGAGGTGGCGAAGGACCAGAACCAGAGGCCTCCTCAGCCACCTTGCTGCCGCTACAGCCAGGGGAAAGGCCGGGTGCTGCGCCTGGAGGCCTCCAGGAGCAGCACCCGGC
>NW_024846561.1:0-1021 GCF_019175285.1 Sceloporus undulatus
TATTATTAATATAGCGCTGTAGATTTGCACAGCGCTGTACATAAAAAAATAAATATATAAGAGTGAACCTGCCTATGGCATACAATCTAAGAAATAATAGGATAATACATATAAAATACATAGCAATACAGGAAATGGATCAATAAAACAGGCAACAAAAAAGAACATCAAATAGCAAATGATAATCACACAATGCATGGGAACGATTCTCTGAACAGGATGGTCTTCAACTCCGTTTTGAAGCTGGTTAAAAAAGTGATGGCCCTTGCTCATGGGGGAAGAAGGTTCCAGGAGTGAGGGGCAGCAAGTGAAAAGGGGCGAATCCGAGATGGGGCAGAGGAAATCATGGGCTGGGAGAGCCGACCTTGACTACCAGAATGGAGGGCCCTAGTGGGAAGGTGAGGAGAAAGAAGGTCTGATAAATAAGGAGGGGCCATCCCATGGAGAGCTTTAAACATTGACAGTAGGAGCTTATACAGTGGTACCCCGGGATACGAAATCACCGCGTTACGAAATTTCCGGGATACGAAAAAATTAAATAGGAAAAAACTGTTCCGGGTTACGTTTTTTTTCCGGCTTACGAAAAAAAATTTGGTGCTTTTCGGCGCTTTTTCGCACGAAATCGCGGCTTTCAGCGCTAGCGGCTATGGCTTTTTCGGCTAGCGAAATCTTTCGGGTTACGAACGGCGCCGCGGAACGAATTACATTCGTAACCCGGGGTACCACTGTACTGAATACGGAAAGGGAGGGGGAGCCAGTGAAGGGATGCCAACAAAGGAGAGAGATGTTCAGAGCGGTGGTCGGATGTGATAATGTGTGCAGCTGAATGCTGGACAGAAATTAAAGGATGGAGGTGAGAAAGAAGAAGCCCAGCCAGGAGGATGTTACAGAAATCAAGTTGTGATACCACTAGGGCATGGACCAGAATCTTGGCAGTAGAGGCAGAGAGCTATGGTTGGATTTTGGCAATACTGTATTGTATAAAAAGAAAGGAAGGAGCTTGTGGAGCTCTTTATATGAC
>NW_024846562.1:0-1021 GCF_019175285.1 Sceloporus undulatus
TTTTAGTCAAAAAATTGACCCCAAAAACAGAGGTCGACTTATCCATGGGTCAATGTTAATACTTTTTAAAAAGGAACCATGCAATCTGTCCTGGAAGCACTAACCTTCCTCTAGTCTCTCATCTATCCAGCTTTTAGGATGAGTATAAACAGTTAGGCCTTCTGGAATTTTGTAAGTTCTTTGGCATTGCTTTATTTTGCTTCATCCTTTAGATCCTTTCTTATGTGGCCCTAAGTTTTGCCTTCGACTTATCCATGGGGCATATCAGAATCCATAATTTTGACCCCAAAACCTGCCATCAACTTATACATGAGGTCGACTTATAGTTGAGTATATACAGTAATTGTTTGTAGTGATTGTATTTTTTTTTATGTATTAATAAAAATAAATGAAATGAAATAGCTGAAATCTGTAGATCTCACCAGGGCTCCCTGGTCAGAAGAACCAATGATCAGATTTACAGAGGCACCATTTGAATTTCTTGCGAGGCTTATTCTACAGATGGTGAGGTTGTATCTTTAAGCCCCAAGGACTTTTGCCAGATGCCAATGCAGTACTTTGTTGTGTGAAGTGGAAGGCTTTCATGGCCAGCATCCATAGTTTTTGTGGGTTTGGGGGGCTCTTCTAGAACACGGCCACTTAGCCTGAAAAACCCACAAAAAACTACCATACTTTGTTGTCGATGTTGTTTTTATTGTTAGCTGCCCTTGAGTTAGCCCTGACTCACGGTGACCCCGTGGATGAGACACTTCAATGTCTCCCTATCCTTCACTGCTCTACTTAAATTCTGTAGATTCAGACCCATTACTTCCCTGATTGAGTCTACCCATCTGGCATGTGGTCTTCCTCTCTTTCTACTGCCCTCTACCTTCCCCAGCATCATTTGTCTTTACCAATGAATCATGCCTTCTCGTGATGTGGCCAAAGTATGATAGCCTCAGTTTGGTCATCTCCGCTTCCAGGGAGCGTTCAGGCTTGATCTGTCCAAGGACTCATTTGCTTGTCTTTTTGACTGTCCACA
>NW_024846563.1:0-1021 GCF_019175285.1 Sceloporus undulatus
GATGGGATTTTAGGGATAGGATTCCTTAAACGCCACAGATTAACCATAGACCTAGCCAACGGCTTCCTCTGGCAGCTTGAGGAGGGACCGCTCCAGATATCAGCCATCCACAGATGTGCCGCCCTCAAGGCCCCAATGACTCTCTCTCCCATAGCCACAGACCCATGGGTACAGGAGTTCCCCGAGGTCTGGATCACAGACAAGATGGAATGTGGCACCGTTAAAGGAGCCTGTGTCCTCATTGAAGGGAAAGATCCCCCTCCTCAAAAACAATACAGATACCCCCGAGAAGCGGAGGAAGGCATAGCGAAGACCATAGAGGGTCTTCTCAAGTGGGATGTAATCCTGCCCATGCAGTCTGTGTGTAATGCCCCACTGTGGCCCGTGTTAAAGGCAGACAGCGTCACTTGGAGAATGACCGTAGACTTTAGAGCCCTCAATGCAGTCACCCCCCCAGTGGCCCCCGTTGTGGCGAAATATAATGAGATTTTAGCGGCCATCGCTGCTGGGGCAAAATACTACAGTGTGATTGATCTAGCCAATGCCTTTCATTCAATCCCACTCCATGAGAGCTGCTATTACAAATTCGCCTTTGAATTCAGAGGGGCCCAGATGTGTTTTAAGAGATGTCCGCAGGGATTTCACTCCAGCCCTAGCATTTGCCATGCCCATGTTGTAAAGATGTGGACCAAGCTGCGTCCTTCTTCCCGGGCACATGTACTGTCCTACGTGGACGACATATTGATTCACTCCAGCACCCCAGAGAAAACCGCAGACGTCACCAGAGAGGTTTTAGACCTCATCCGTGAGACAGGGTTCAAAGCAAATAGGGACAAGGCCCAGCTGGTGCAGACTCATGTAAAATACTTGGGCCTTAACCTGCAGACAGATTGTAGGACCCCTGACACCCAGAGAGTAGAAACAATTGGGAAGCTCCCGGCACCCACAGATGTGCCCTCATTAAGAGCCCCTGTTAGGGACCTTTAACTTCTCCCGGGAATTCATTGAGGCTTTCGCCCCC